>NC_041002.1:6891424-7202655 GCF_004193775.1 Glycine soja | reverse complement strand
CAAAGATAGGGACTATTTTGAATTTAATATTAAGTTAGGAACTAATATGCAAAATGGGTACAATCTCAGGGACTAAATTGCCTATTCACTCGATTCTTTTTTCGTAACGTTACGGAACCTCACGAATTACGTAACGATACTTGTTTTCTTTCCGTAATGTCACGAAACTTTACGAATTATGCAACCATCCCCTCTTCGGCTTCTGAATGTTACGGAACTTTACGGATTGCGCAATAATATTTCCTTTCGACTCCCGACATGTCACGGAACTTCACGGATTGCTTAACGATGGGTGTCAAGTTCCTCGAAGCGGTCAAGCAAAGGTTGTATGCCATCAAACAATGGTCCCCGGACGAAATTAGGGTATGACAGTTGTCCTTCTTTACTTACCTTTTATCGGAGATAGGAGGAAAGTAAAGATAAAACACTGATTTCGTCCATCTTAGCCCTTTTCCGTAATTAATCTATGATGACTCCCGAAGGCCATCCTTTGCCCATCATGGGGATTTAATTGGTCTCAATCACAATAGTTCCAACCCAAAACGATTTGAAATAATTGACTCCCGTCTCTCCTTCTTCTTTCTCTGCACAACACAAAACAAAACAAAAAAACAAACAAAAATAACATAATATATACGTATACACATGTTTAGTGAAGGAACCGATTAGGAAAATAACAAAAAAACCGTATTTTCCCCTCACCAGAGGCTCTATACTTGATAACGGAGGATGCATGAATGACAATCAATTCATGGGGCTCTGAAAAAGATGGTGGAGGATGCACGAACAGCGCTAGGCAATCAATTCGTGGGGCTCCGGACTCGATGGTGGAGAATGCATGAATGACAATCAATTCATGGGGCTCTGAATAAGATTTGATGGTGGAGGATGCACGAACAGCGCTAGGAAATCAATTCGTGGGGCTCCGGACTCGATGGCAGAGGATGCATGAATGGAAATCAATTCATGGGGCTCTGAATAAGATTTGATGGTGGAGGATGCACGAACAGCGCTAGGCAATCAATTCGTGGGGCTCCGGACTCGATGGTGGAGGATGCATGAATGACAATCAATTCATGGGGCTCCGAATAAGATTTGATGGTGGAGGATGCACGAACAGCGCTAGGCAATCAATTCGTGGGGCTCTGGACTCGATGGTGGAGGATGCATGAATGGCAATCAATTCATAGGGCTCCGAATAAGATTTAATGGTGGAGGATGCACGAACAGTGCTAGGCAATCAATTCGTGGGGCTCCGGACTCGATGGTGGAGGATGCATAAATGAAAATCAATTCATAGGCCTCCGTATAAGATTTGATGGTGGAGAATGCACGAACAGCGCTAAGTAATCAATTCGTGGGGCTCCGGACTCGATGGTGGAGGATGCATGAATGACAATCAATTCATGGGGCTCCGAATAAGATTTGATGGTGGAGGATGCATGAATGGCAATCAATTCATAGGGCTCCGAATAAGATTTGATGATGAAGGATGCACGAACAGCGCTAGGCAATCAATTCATGGGGCTCCGGACTCGATGGTGGAGGATGCATGAATGGCAATCAATTCATGGGGCTCCGAATAAGATTTAATGGTGGAGAATGCATGAACAGCGCTAGGCAATCAATTCGTGGGGCTCCGGACTCGATGGTGGAGGATGCATGAATGGCAATCAATTCATGGGGCTCCGAATAAGATTTGATGGTAGGACCGAATGGTCCACCAGGTTCTTTCACCTAAAAGGCGAACATGCTTTAGCAAGGAAAAATAAATCATTCACGAGAGCACCATATTTTAGAGAAACAATATGCTTATGCCAAAATAGTTTTCCATGTAACCGAAAATGAAGGGTAGGATGTCAACGTTTAGCTTTTAAATGAACATTTAAGGGAAACGTCGGGTCAAACTGAAACTGGGAATAAAATCACTCATGTTGTATAAAAACTCACACAGGTAAGTGTTTTACCCTAATTCCAAACCATAGTTGTACCATGACTTTATTTTGCACATGATTTCCTATCAAACCAAAAGATTACACGTGCGATCACGGATCAATAGGATTTTCTCGAGGGTAGTGTTTTTGGAGAGGAAGCTGGGTGTTTTGGTCTTTTCCTCTTTGTTTATGTAGGGCGGGACATCGCCAGTCGGGAGTGACCTTGAATGACAATCCCAAAGGAAGAACCACTTCAAAATGGGTTTTCCCTTTGCCGGTGGTCATTTACCTCACCGAAAATTTATCTGGTCTGAAGATCTTCTATTCTCTTTCTTGGTTTCCTTTATTGATCGGGAATTATTCTGTTTTCCTCCGATCTTTTCCTTTTTACTTTCTTCCGATCTTTGATCGGGAATCCTTCTTTTCCTTTTCTTTTCTTTCTTTTCATTTCTTCCTTTTATTTCTTTTCATTTCTTTTCCTCCTTTTTTTTTTATCTTTGATTGGGAATTCGAGTTTTAGCATTTGTTATTCACTCTCCCTTGAGGAGATTCTGCTGTCCTCTTCTTCGAGGGGAAGGATGAGGATTCTCTTCATGGGCCAAGGTTCAAGGTAGCTTAAGGTTCTGTCTCAACATGGTCTTTTCACCGCACGTGCCCGATTTTTGATATTTGGGGCAAAACAAATTCATGTGCCAGAGTGTCGGTTTCGGGTTGAACTCCCATATTATTTCCACGAGGCCCGCGTAACAATGATGATTTGGAAACAACGCGCAAAATTAGTCATGCATACAACTAGGTGGGTACTCAAGCATCCAACTTATGGCATTATGATACTAAGGCTTGGGATTTATGCAAGTAGACCCAATGTTTCCAAATTATGTCCTTTCATTGGTTCAACGAATCCATCCATTCTTATCTCGGTTATTTTGGAAAATAAACTCTTAGCGTCAGTTTCTTGTTTCCAAAAGATATATTTGCTCTCTACGAATGATTTGTGCTTCCTTATGACCATAACATGCCGACCTTCGAGGTCTTTCTTTCTCTTTTCTTTTTGCTTCATGTTTGCAAAAAACTATACATCCATCGTTATCTATGAGAAAAGCTTTTTTCTTTGAACACCTACGTTCCTATACACGAAAAAAAACTTTTTTCTCTATATACACACACATTGAAAAACTCTTTCTCTCTATACCGACATGGTCTATATAAAATCTCTATTCCTTTTCAAAGATTTCTTTTCCCCTTTTCAATATACACTCGTTGTTTTATATAAAAAATTCCTTTATATACACTCATTGCTTATATACAAGAATTTCTTTTCACACATTGTTTATATACAAAAACTCTTTTCACACATGGTTTATATACAAAAACTCTTCTTTTCTTTATATAGAGATATGACATTTTGTTCACAACGCCTCTTTCTTTTTCTATTCTTGGCGTTATCACGACGTTCGTTCGTTTTATTTTAGGATGACGTTCCTAAACGAAAACTCTACACGGTTCCAAAATTTCAACAAATATTATCAACAATAATGAAATAAGCACTAACGCAACAATCCAAACAAAATTTATGCATAAAAAAAATGACAATCGAAACAACAGAAACAAACGTTAGTCCCTCAAGTCATAGAAACAAGATAACATACAAATGATAAATGATGAAACATAAAAATGAAAAGAATACAAATCTGGGGATCCCACGGTCATGTGGTTCTGCATGCCACCGGACTCTTGGGTCACGGTAACAAAAGGTGGTGTGGTCGACAAAAGCAGGGCTTTTGCTCCTACGTATCCTCAATTTGTGACGAGGAACTCAGACCTACGTAGTTCTTGATAACTGTGAGACTAAAAATAGTCTCGGTGTTTTCTTCACTAAAATGCGAACATGCTTTAGTAAAGAGACAAAACTTCCAACTGATCAGAGCAACATATGCTTTTTGGATGAAAAACAATGTGTCTATCGGGGAAGGAGAGTATGTTGATGAAACTTTCTCATAACCGTAAATGAGATTTTGGATGTTAGCATTTCGTTTTTAAATGACCATTTAGAGGAAGCACTCAGTTCAACAAAAATAGAAGAAAATCACTTAAAGTGTATCAATCTCACACAGGTAAGTGTTTTATCCTAATTCCGAACCATAGATATGTCATGACTTGATTTTGCAAATCATTTCCTATCAAATCAAAGATTACATGCGTGATCATGGATCAATAGGACTTTTTCTTGGGAATGGTTTGTTTTCTTGGTGGGAAATTTGGCTTTGAGTGTTTTTGGCCTTTTCCTTTTTTGTTTTTGTTTAGTGTGAGGCGAACAAGTCACCGACGCACAGGATTTTGGTTGGCAATCAAAGGGAGAGGGTCACTTTAGGTCATAGATCAATAGGACTTTTTCTTGGGAATGGTTTGTTTTTTTTTTTACTTGGTGACAATTCTGTTTTGTTCAGATATTGTCTGGTCCAAAGGTCTTTCTGCATATTTCTTCTGTTTTCTTCCAATCCTTGATCGGGAATTTTCTTTCTTTTTTTGCTTTCTCCCACTTTTTGATTGGGAATTTTCTTTCTTTTTTGCTTTCTCCCTTTCTTTGATCGGGAATTTTCTTCCTTTTTTGCTTTCTCCCTTTCTTTGATTGGGAATTTTCTTTTTTGTTTTCTTCCAAGGGCAAGGATTGACATTCTCACCCTGGGTCAAGGTTTATGGTAAGTTGGGATTTTGGCTCAAGGCTTGTAGAACGGCTGGACATGATATATGTCAGGGTTTGGCCAGCGGTTCGGGGATAAAGGGGATGTCCCACATTATTTCCATGATACACATGCAACAATGATGATTAAGAAATTTTATGCAAAACTGGTCATGCATGCACCCATGTGGACACTCAAGCATCAAGTTTTTATGGTTATGTGACCCTAGGGCTCAGGATTCAATTTCCCTATTTAAGTCAACCCAGTGTTTCCAAAATATGTTCTTTTATCAATTCATGCATTCATCCGAGTCTATTTTGGGTGTTCGGGAAAATTTTCACAGCATTCACCCTTCAGGTGTATAAACATTTTTTCTAAAACTGGTTATGATCAGTGAATCTTTTTTGAAAGAAAAGCTGAAAGTTATTTCTCTTCAAAAGCATGTTGGCTTTTCAGCTAGACAATATTTTACTTTTCTGTTTTCTTTTTTTTTTATGAGGTATTTTGCTACCTAAACATATCTATATTTTTGTGAGGTATTTTTGCTATATACATGCATATACAAGGTATCTTGCTACCTAACATACATATATGTATTTTGTGAGGTATCTTTTGCTACCTAAATTACATACATGCATATCTAAGGTATTTTCACTACCTAAACACACATACATATATTTAGTGAGGTATGACTACCTTCCGAGCTTGTGCTTGTTTTATTTAGATTCCTAGGATCATAAGCAACTAGGTGTGTCCTACTATGACTTGAGAAACAAAGGGTGATCAAATAACAAGCAGAAATTTAAAGGGTACTAGGTTGCCTCCTAGTAGCGCTTCTTTAACGTCTTGAGCTGGACGCGTGATGACTTGTCGGTCATGGACCTAGTACTTTTGCTTATCTTTGGCTTTGGACTTGGTTGCCTACTGGTCGACCACAGGTCATAGGCAACGCTCCAGCTTTTGTAGATGAGCTGAGGGGCTTTGGAGGTGGCGGCGGTGCGTTTGTTGCCTGTTGCCGGCCATCCCCAGGCTGCTGTGGTGTCTCGCCCTGCGCCTGCCTAGGGGCACAGTATTTCTTGATGAAAGCTCGGTTAGTAGGGGGCTTGATGACCTTGCTAGGGGTGACAGGCACTCCGTAGAACTGACAGAGGCCCATAATCAGAGCTGGAAACCCCAGGACCCTGTTGGACTTCTCCGGGTCCACTGAGAGTCTTGCGGGCATGATCCCTACAAACAATAGATGACATCAGAAATCAGTTGAGAGATGTGCATACTTACCTATGTCACGATGGCATGAACTTGCTGGGGGGACGGGTGCCCTGTAGGACTGACAGAGGCCTGTAACCAGAGCTGGAAACCCCAGGGCCCTGTTGGGCTCCTTCGGGTCCACTGGGTGTCTTATGGGCGCTACCCCTGCAAATAATAGATGACATCAGAAATCAGTTGAGCCACGTGCATACTTACCTATGTCACGATGGCATGACCTTGCTGGGGGGGACGGGCACCCAGCAGGATGGATAGAGACCCGTAACCAGAGCTGGAAACCCCAAGGCCCTGTTGGACTTCTCTGGGTCCACTAGGTGTCTCGTGGGCGTGATCCCTGCAAACAATAGATGACATCAGAAATCAGTTGAGCCATGTGCATACTTACCTATGTCACGATGGCACAGACCAACTGATACTTCCGTAGGGGGAGATCGGCATTGCAGTCGCTGGGTAGAATGTTGCTAAGTAGTAACGTCATCCATATCTGTGTAAGAGTGGTCATGTTGGTGCGCATGATCCACACTCATCACTTTGCAACGGCACGGGTGAAATCTTGCCCCGGTATGCATAGTAGCTGGGTGATAGCCTCCCTCTCTGGTTGTGCTTGCACAGTTGGTCACCTTCCAATATCAGGGGGTGACCCAGGAACTGATAAAAGGAAATTACTGGCCCCTTAACCAGGAGCTCAAGTCTCGATTAAGCATTTAAGGGCAGAGGACCTTAAATTCTCTTAAGGTGTGGATATGGAGCCCACTGAAAGTGAGGACGCGTAGCCCTCTAAAGGCGAAGGCGTGCAGCCCTCCGAAGTTCAGGACGTGTCGCCTTTTGAAGGCGAGGGCGTGCAGTCCTCTGAAGGCGAGGACCTGTAGTCCTCTGAAGGTGAGGGTACTAGTACCCAAGGGTCCACCCTTATGAGAAAGCATGAGATTGACTCATTGAGAGAGCCGGTCATTTCCAAATTCAAAAGATCGGACATTAGATGTAGGAAATCTATGCAGTTAACATGAATTTTAGGGATGCAGATGCATACAACCTTTGTCGTGAAATTTGGTAAATGCGGACTTCATATGAAACAATGCAATGTAATGGAAAGTTGTACAATGTTCATGACATTCTTTCCCTATTTTATGGTTTTGATTTTGATTTAATTTTTGGAAAACACAGATTGACTGTCCTTTTGAAAAAGGTGATAATTCATGCAACCTTATCCTATCTTTTGCAAATCTCTCTGGGAACTCCCTTAGAGTGTATGTTCTATTTGATTTAGTCACTTGACCATTTTGGAGTGATGACAATGGAGCCATTTGATGTTTAATCAATCCATTGAAATATCAGGGTTTGTCCCCCCTTTTTTTGTTTAAAAAAACATAGATGGGTGAGAACTTTTGATCTGCCCCTAGGTTCGCTTGAGGCTCATGCACGGTGCCCCTCATTGCCTCAGTGTAAGGCTTTGAGGTACCAATCGTTGTCTTTCGTCATGACCTTGTAGCAGGGAACCTATTGGGTGAGAACTTCTAATCTGCCCCTAGGTTTGCTTGAGGTTTATGCATGGTGCCCCTCATTACCCCAGTGTAGGGCTTTGAGGTATCAATCATTGCCTTTCGTCATGACCTTGTAGCAGGGAACCTATTGGATGAGAACTTCTAATCTGCCTCTAGGTTTGCTTAAGGTTTATGCATGGTGCCCCTCATTGCCCTAGTGTAGGGCTCTAAGGCATCCATTGTTGTTTTGTTTTTACAACCTTGTAGCAAGGAAGAATGAAATAAGCGGTTGATTCTTGCAAAAAGAATTTTTCAAGGATGAGAAATAGTTGAAGGATTTTTTTTTCAGTTGACGGGTTAAGTCAAATGACTCCTATTCTTGATAACTCACTTCTCTCTAAAAAAAAGACAAACTTTCTGGAATGCTAAAATGAGGTCTCATGAGCGTCTATATTTTACTTGAAAACACAGTCAATCAAATGTTTTTTCCTTTTTTCTTTTTGAACTTTTTTTTTGCTTTACTCGTCGTTTTACGGAACCTTCACCAAATATGTAGCACGAGTAATTTCTGATTGAACGGTCTTGGAAGTCCAAACTCAGGAGTGCATGTCGCTTGAGAAAAAAAAACCAATGGCTTGCACCCACATTCCGGTGGAAGTTGAATAAGCAAAGATGTGTTTGTGAGAGGATGAGAGAGATAAGGATGTCAAACTTATCCATTTTATTTGGCATTGTAATTGTGGTTTATAATAATGGCATAAACTTGAAAATCATAATGAGTCATTAGAGACATCTAACAACAGCTTTCAAAATTGCCCCATGTGTGGTGTCGCTTGTCAATGTTAGGATTCACAAGCGATTCTCCTCAAATTTCAACCAGCCCGCATCAATTAGACTTTGCACCTTACGCTTCGAGGTCATACAATGCTCAATGGAATATCCCAGAATTCCTCCATGATATGCATATGTTGCGTTCGAGTCGTATCCTTGGAAAAATGGAGGTTGAGGAAACCTAGCAGGGGTTATGGCTACCATTGCATTATCAAGTAGATAAGGGAGCAAGTCATCATATGACACCGGAATTAGGGTGAATTCTATAGGATTTTTGCTGCAAAATTCCTTCCTTGGTTGGTGTTTTGGTTCGTGCTAAAGGTGGTGTTTAGCATTGGTTGTGTGGTGGGTGGGTTTTGTGGTTGATTTAGGGATGGCCTTTGTGGATAACTGGGTGGTGGGTAAGGAGAAGGGTTGTTATTGGTTGAGTAATGACATTGTTGGGTTGGTGGGAAACTTGGCCATGTAGGAACGGCAGTCGCAACATGGTTTTCTCCTTCATTCTCACCCTCTTCATTTGCCCCAGTTTTCTCAGCCGTCCAAGCAGGATGATTAAATTTGCCTCTTTTCAGACCCACTTCGATCCTTTCGCTGGCGAAGACCAAATCTGTAAAACTTGAAGGCGTGTAACCAACCATTTTTCATAATAGAACACCGGTAACGTGTCTACTATCATTGTGATAATCTCTTTCTCTACTATTGGGGGCGCTACTTGAGCTGCCACATCCCTCCACCTTTGGGCATATTCCTTGAAGGATTCATGCTCTTTTTTTTTTGCACATGTTCTATAGTTGCATCCTATCCGAAGCCATATCAAAATTGTACTGATACTGCTTAACGAAGGCAACCATTAGGTCCCTCCAAGAATGGACTCGGGAAGGTTCCAAGTTAGCATACCAGGTAACAGCTACCCCAGTAAGACTTTCTTGGAAGAAATGTATCAGTAGTTCCTTATCATTTGCGTATGCCCCCATCTTCCGACAATACATCTTTAGATGGTTCTTGGGGCAAGTAGTCCCCTTGTACTTGTCAAAGTCCGACACCTTGAACTTGGGAATGACCATGTTTGGGTACTAGGAACAGCTCTTCTAGGTTAGCAAAGGCATAATCTTCGCCTCCTTCAATGTCCTTGAGCCTTTCCTCTATATGATCCAACTTTCCCTTTTCAGCCATAGTAGGAGGGGCTCTTCCCACCGCAAAATGCAAGGGTTGTGGTTGTGGACGAAACTGTGGGCCCTCCAAAGTGTTTGGCATGAGTATACCACCAACTGCTTGCCTTTCAGTGGCATATTCGAGGCAAGGCTCGAAGTCGGCTAGATTGTGGTGGGGAATTTCGTGTGTATCCCCCACGGTTTAAGAGTGCATGATCAGTTTTGGGGTTATTGGCTCTCAATGGGTATGGAAGTGGAGTTATTGACATTTTCACTGGGAGTGTACGCCACATTGGGTGGTGTATAATTGGGAGGCAAGCCATATGGCGCGAAGGGGTGCTTGTTTTGAATTTGCACACAATTGGGGCTACCCATACTTGCCAACTCTTTGCCTCTCACATCCGAGGTTGGATGCCTTATTTGATTGAGGCCAGATGGGGGGGCAGGTCTACCTCAAGAATGGTGCTGATAGCGGCTATTGCAACCATATTGACTTCCATTATCTTCTTCATGCTCACCATGGCCTTCATCATTGTGGCCATTTTCTCTTTCATGGCCTCCATGTCGACCTCCATCTGCTCTTGCACCTCCTCTACTCTACCCATTACTCTAGCTCTAGCACAGGTTCGGTAAGGGCACCGTAAAGCGTGTTCCTTTCTTTTTTATAACAATGATTAAGTTCTTTTTTTTTCAAGGAAAGAATGCAATGAGCAATGCAACCAATGAACAACATGGATGTATGCGAATGATGCACAGTTGAAGAATTGCGAATTTTTACGCAGGATATGGGGTTGAATCAATTTAGATTTTCAACATGGTCCATGACATCTTCGCCAAGGTGAAACTGGAAGTAACAGGGACATCGACAATCCTAAATGTGTTTGGCAGTAGATGAAGCAGCGATGTAACTCGATCCATCTTTTGCCCCAATTTTTTGTAAGATGGTTACTTCCATACTTCAACTTGACTTGATGAACCTTTTCGTAAAAGCACAAGCTTGGTTCAACCCCATAACCCAGGGAATGGCAATCTTGATCGCCAATACTTCAACAACATTTCACAGGGACGAAAGACTTGGGAATACGCATGCTATGCATGGAAAATGTAATTATGAGATTGAGATGCCCGAAGAGACATCATTTCCTAGTTAACCACGCATTAGGTACCATGCTCAATCATTTTTTTTGTTGTTATTATTTTATTTTTTTTAGAAATGGGTTTATGATCCCAACATGGTTGGCTCATGGTACCTCACACATGCAACTAAGAATGTAGTATGAATTTTCACGCCTCCCCTTTTTGTTTTCATTTTGCAAACGAAAATGCAAGGATCATGCATGAGCAAACATGAAAACAAAAGGTATGCGGTTTGTAGAACAAAAAGTATGTTAAACGCATATGTATGATGATGCAATGACTCATGCAAAATGTGATGTTGGAATATGATAACGGACAAATACAGGAATGATATGTTCATTATGATGCCATGAAGAGATGCTTATGCGATGCATCATATGAATGCATTTATGGACACGAGAGCCTGGAAAATTATCTCTTCTTACTTGCGCATTCGGGGACGCAGTGCCCCATGTGTGTAGTTAAGAAGGTGATATGGACCTTCCGGCTTCCCATGACAAAAGACGAGACCAACATACAACGCGTGCGTGATGACATGATGCAGACGCGCAAAAGCATAACACGGGGATGTACACAACATGGCAATATCCACAAATAATCATACAACAAAGGCATACATGACATTTAGGTTATATGCATGATAGTTTTTAAAAGGCACGCAGCGTGTTTGCTCCGTGCCCCTATTTTAGGGACCTACAGGATAATATCTAGGGGTCTCTAATAACTACTCCCAATGATCCATATCTCACACGGTGGTTTTCTAGAGGTATCATCACTCAAGATAATAATATTGTGGTGGTATGGAATACCAGCGACAACACATTATAAAGAGAGAAAGCTCTAGACGAGGTTCCACTATTATCAAGAAAGTCAGAGACCTAGCATGACCATAGATACACCTCCACTCCTTAGATTTCCATGAACCCGGGTATAGGGCCCCTTTTTACTCAAACCCGTGGGTGCTTAGAATGCGGTGTAAAAATGTGGAAAAGACAACATTTATTATTTACACAGTTCAAGAAAAAACACACACACAAAGTTTCATAATTCCACACTTTCCTAAAATAGACCTAACTCACAAAAACAGTCCCCAGTGGAGTCGCCAACTGTCGCAATCTACCCTTTTGCAGGCGAGTGAGTCGAGGCTCACGGGTGCGTCTTCCAAAGGAGGAAAATGCGAGGAGTCGCCACCAACGTTTATTGAAAGGAAAATGTTAGAAAAACCAAAGGAAACCGGTCATGAAGAATATTCCAGATTCGGGAGTTATCTTTACGTTTGAGGAAGGTATTAGCACCTCTCACGTTTGTCCCAAAGGACAACAGTCTTAGATTAGAATTGTGTGAAATTATGTATTTAAACCTTTATTTCTTTTTTTATTTTTGAGGTCGACAAAAGCGGGGCTCTTGCTCCTACGTACCCTCCATCGAAGAGGAAATCAGACCTACGTAGTTCTTTCAAAAGTGGCGAATCAAGTGATTATTTTTTACTTGGAAGGTGGTCATTTAAGGCGTTGGACCTTAAAATGATCCATTTTACTTGGTGAGAAAAGCTAAGACGTTGGACCTCTAACCATCTCACGAGGTCGACAAAAGCGGGGTTTTTGCTCCTACGTATCCTCCATCGAAGAGGAAATCAGACCTACGTAGTTCTCGCGAAAGGCAGTAAAGTGATGTGTTGATTTTATGCTTTTGAACGGTCCATGTTAACCGATAAAAGCAAAGAGGATCGTTTAAGGCGTTGGACCCCAAAGCGGTTTTCAGTGATTTTTGTGGACAAAACTTGATTTGTGAGTTGATTTTAGCCTTAGTTTCACTTTGGTTATTAGTCAATTGATCCAAGAAAACTTCCAAAGAAAAACGTCCGATTGATTTTCTTTATTATTTTATTCAAAGATATTTTGATTATTTTATTATTATTTTGCTTTTTTTGGTTTAACCGAGGTTACAGCGTGAACAATCGGTTAGACTTTACTTTAACAGCGATTAAACGAGATTACAACACAAATGATCGGTTGAAATCCATTATATCATTTATTAGGTGAGAAAACGGCTTAAACGATCGGTTAAAGCTCGCTAAAAATGGAAGAAAAAGAAACTGAAATTGAACGAAATAAAGATGAAAGCCAAAAAAACAAGAAATGAATTAAAAGTCTCAGAATTGGAAACTTACCCGTTGAAGAACGAAGAACGGATGAAGAACAGATGAAGAACGGTGAAGAACGGAGGAAAACCTTCACGGATTTGCTTACGGAAACATCTCGGAAGCGTTACGGAAGCACCTCGGCTTGGATTTTCTTCACGGAAACAATTATTTTCACCCAAAACAACTGAAATGCATAGCCAGCGGGATCAGGGACCCTTAGAACAGCCCCCTTTTGCCTTTTTATAGGAAAAAGAGGGAGGAGGTTGCCGCCCAGCTCGCCCAGGCGAGCTGGGCTGCTTTCTCCAGATGCAATCCTGCTTCGAAAAACAGTCTGGAAGGCCCAAATCAAAATTTGAAATTTGCTATCTGCACCCCCCATTTTGATAAGTTCACCCCCTTCTTTCGTAATTTACGGACAAGTTACGGAAGCCTATAGGACTTGATTTTCTTCTTTTTTCTCTTCCTTCTCACCCATATTAAGTGAAATATGTTTATTTAGGGTTATGGGAATTTTACGGAAGCATTACGGGTGTCCCGAAAGCCCCGGAAGCCCATTTTTTAACAAAACGGGGGAGGTGGTTGCCACCTAACTCGCCCAGGCGAGCTAGGTTGCTTCCACCTTAAGCAGGAAATTGCCTAGAAACCTCTAGAAGGGCCCAGATTTGAAAATTACTATTTGCACCCCTATTTTACTAAATACACCCCCTTTGCCCCTTTTTTGCTGATTCTTTTTCCGTAACGTTACGGAACCTCACGAATTACGTAACGATACTTGTTTTATTTCCGTAATGTCATGAAACTTTACGGATTACGCAACCATCCCCTCTTCGACTTCTCGAATGTTACGGAACTTTACGGATTGCGCAATAATATTTCCTTTCAACTCCCGACATGTCGCAGAACTTCACGGATTGCTTAACGATGGGTGTCAAGTTCCTCGAAGCGGTCAAGCAAAGGTTGCATGCCATCAAACAATGGTCCCCGGACGAAATTAGGGTATGACACTCATGAAACACATGCGAGAACTATGTGGCAAACACTTGAGTCCTTGTATGCGGTCCTTTGAAGGTGAAATCCTTTAGTGGTGCACTTTATTTTGTTACCTCCATTAATGATTGTTCCAGGAAACTTTGGGTCTATGCTTTGAATACAAAAGACCAAGTTCTTGAGAAGTTCAAGGAGTTTCATATCTTAGTTGAGAGGCAGTCAGGCAAGAAGCTGAAATGCATTCGTATTGACAATGGTGGTGAGTATCATGGACCATTTGATGTCTACTGAAAGCAGCATGGCATTGCTCATGAGAAAACTCCTCAACTGAATGGTTTGGCGGAGAGGATGAACATGACATTAATTGAGAGACTGAAATGTATGCTCTCTAAAGCAAAGTTACCCAAGCACTTCTAGGGTTAGGCATTGTACACGGTGGTTCATGTTATCAATCTTAGTCTTGATGTTGCTTTGAATAATAAGGTGTCGAAAAAAATTTGGTTTGGCAAGAATGTGAAGTATGATCACTTAAGAGTTTTTGGCTACAAGGCTTTTGTGCATGTTCCAAAGGATGAGAGATCCAAGTTGGATGCAAAGTCAAGGCAGCGTATCTTCATTGGTTATGGTGAGAATGAATTTGGTTACGGGTTCTATGATCCTGTTGGGAAGAAGCTTGTTAGAAGCCGTGATGTGAAATTCATGGAAGACCAAACCATTGAAGACATTAATAAGATGGACAAGTCTACACCCAAGGAAGACAATGGTGAGGTTGATTTTGAACCAGTTCAGCTAATCTGAATATTGATGTTCAAAATCATGTCGGTGTCCAACAACTTGGAGATAAGGTAGATGTTCCTATTGCTGATGATGAAAAGGAGCATGTCGTGTCACAAGATGAAAATCTTGGTGATGCTACCGAACCACCTCAAGTTCAACTCAGGAGGTTCAATAGGGAGAGACAACCTTCTAAGAGGTATTCTCCTAATGAGTATGTGATCCTAGCAAATGATGGAGAACCTGAGTGCTTTAGAGAGGTCATGGAAAGTGAAGAAAAGAGAAAGTGGTTGGATGCAATGAAGGATGAGATGAAATCCTTACATGATAATCACACTTTTGATTTAGTGAAGTTACCTAAGGGTAAGGGGGCCTTGGATAACACGTGGATCTATAGGGTGAAGCATGAGAGTAACTCTACATCTCCGAGGTACAAAGCTAGATTAGTGGTGAAGGGCTATAGTCAAAGGAAAGGTGTTGATTTTAATGAGATCTTCTCTCCTATGGTGAAAATGTCATCCATTAGAACCATGTTGAGTTTGACTTCGACTCTTGATTTGGAGGTAGAGCAAATGGATGTAAAAACTGCTTTCTTTCATGGTGATTTGGAGGAAGAGATCTACATGAAGCAACCTGATGGTTTTCATGTTGAAGGGAAAGAATACTCTATGTGTAGGTTGAGAAAAAGCCTATATGGTTTAAAGCAAGCTTTGAGGCAGTGGTACAAGAAGTTTGAGTCTGTTTTGTTTGAGCAAGGTTATAGGAAGACTACTTCTGACCATTGTGTCTTTATTAGAAAGTTTTCTGATGATGACTTCATTATCATGTTATTGTATGTTGATGACATGTTTATTGTTGGGAAAAATGTTTTTAGGATTGTTAGGTTGAAGAAGCAATTGGGTGAGTCATTTCCCATGAAGAACATGGGAGTTTCTAAACAGATTCTTGCTATAAGAATCATGCGTGACAGAAAAGAGAAGAAGTTATGGTTGTCACAAGAACACTATATCAAAAGAGTGTTGTAGAGATTCCAAATGGAAAAGGCTAAGGTGGTGAGCACTTCTTTTGCTACTCATATTAAGCTGAGTCCTAAACAGATTCCATCAAATAAAGCTGAGAAATTAGATATGCAACGGGTTCCTTATGCATCTGCGATGAGAAGTTTGATGTATGCAATGATATGCACAAGTCTAGATATACCACATGTTGTTGGCACAATCAATAGATTTTTGTCAAACCCAGGTAGAGAGCATTGGAATGTTGTGAAATGGATTTTGAGGTATCTTCATGGTACTGTTGATATGAGGCTTTGTTTTGGTGGTGATAAGCCTACTTTGGTGGGGTACTTAGACTCAGATATGGCTGGAGACATTGATTCTATGAAGTCCACTTTGAGCAATTTGATTAAATTTGTAGGGGGAGCTGTGACTTGGCAGTCCAAGCTGCAAAGGTGTGTAGCTTTGTCTACTACAGATGCAAAATTCATTGTCATTACTGAAGCATGCAAGGAGTTGCTATGGGTGAAGAAATTCTTGCAGGAGCTTGGTTTTGTTCAAGATAAATATCTACTATTTGTGGATAGTTAGAGTGTTATTCATCTTGGTAAGAACTCAACCTTTCATTCAAGGTCTAAGCTTATTGATGTGAGGTATCATTGGATATGAGATGCTTTGGATGCTAATCTGTTGGAGTTGGCCAAAATTCATACTCATGATAATGATGCTAATATGATGACTAAGGCATTACCAAAAGGGAAGTTTGAAGCTTGTTATGACATCGCCGATTTGGCGGTCACCTCTACATAGTTGTGAAGGGGAGATTTGTTAGGTTTTTTGGGCCCCCTTCCTATGTGGAGTAGAGGCTCAAATAAGAATGCCTATTTTGTCTCACTTATTTAAGTGGAGAGGGATCAGATTAAGGTGTAAGGGAGAGACTCATTTGTGAGGAAAAACAGTTACAAAACATTGAGAGAGAAAGGAAAGGAAAAATCATTGTGATTTTCACACACCCACCAGAGAGCATTTTTCATATTGCAACTGTAGGTTTGTTTGCCATTGGATCAGGCTGTTTTTTGGACAACAGGTTCTGTACATGTGAAAACTCAAATTGTCCGGTTGGATTGTCAAAGAGATATCTGGAGAGGGAGATAAGTGCTTCTAATTTCTTGCTCTGCATTTGGTGTTTTCCGTCTTCTTGTTTCTCTATTGTAAACATTGGTGCTTGGTTGTTTATAGCATGTTTTAGTGGACTTGTTAGAGACTCTCTTGTACCTTTATTTATTATAGTGGATTTATTTCTTTGGTCTGAACAACCCATGGTTTTTACTCTTGCATTGAAGGGTTTTCCACATTAAACAAATTATGTCTCTTGTGTGCTCTTGATTTCTATTTTATGCTCTATATTTTATTGGTGTTCCTCACAAGTTCTTGCAAGTTTGGGGGAACTTATTTTTGTTGCCTATTGCTCTATTATTGAGCTTGTTATTGTGTTGGTTTGTTTTTCCCATCACATGTTGTGTTAGATGTTACCAAACAAAGATGACCTTAGATGTCTCATTCTTTTTCTTGTTAGTTATGCTTGTTATAGAGAGTTTTCCTATACCAATAAATGCAAGAGTTTTAAATCAGGGGAGAAACTATATACTGATAAGCATTTAATGAAGTTGGATCATCAAGGTGACAGAAAATAATTGAGTCTGATCTCTGAGCCAACTAATGAGAGCATTTTCAGCCATGCTTAGTAGTCACCAATCATAGAATAAAAAAGATCAAATAAACTTTTTGAGAATATGAAAATTGTAAATCTTGAAAGCACTGAAGATGGAAGAGAAAATTCTTTATTTTCATCAATACATCAGAAAAAGGTTGGCCTCTATACCGTTGCATTAGATAGGTCCTCAAGGATTTCAGTTGATGCAACTGGGTTGAACTAGACCCCATACTATAATCTGAGAGATGGTGGATTTTGTCAAACAAAGTAGTTACACCAATAGTTGGAATGTAACAAATCTCTTATGCAACAAATTATGCCAAATCCATCTTTCTCAATATCTTGAAAAAATGATCTCCAATATAATTCTTGCCACACACCATCACCAACATCTTCAACATCCAATATTTTATTTGATGAAATGAATCCATTAGCCATCCATAGTTCAATTAAATTTTGCTTCCATATTCTTTCATCTTTGCCAAATATTGCACAAAAAGCAAAGCATTGTTTGAGCTTTATTGGCAAGTTCAAGTAACTTAATCTCAAGGCAAGCATGATGGAGTTTTCATTGTATATTAAAAGCAAAAGGTTGTTGTCCTTAACAAAGATCCACTCTTTTTCCTCTCTTTTGAAGCGTAAAAGACCTCCAAGTGTTTTTACTACAAGAGGTGTTCCCCCATACTTCTTTACTATCTCCTTCCCTATGACCACAAGCTGAGCCTATTCTACCTCATTTGGTCCAAAGACTTGGTGTTTAAATAATTCCCAACAATCATTTTCGAATAGCATTGATAATTCACGAGGAGACATTGTTCCCATGATTAATGCAACCTTTCAAAAACAAGTTGTGACTAGAATGGAAGCACCTTTTGCTCCACAAGTCAATACAATTTTCAACCTTTTGCCAATTATCTTGCTCATCATCCCACACATCATCTAAAACAAGAAAATATTTTTTTCTTTGAAAAAGATTTTGAATTTTTCTTTGTAGTAGCTCTAAATCCAAATCCTCACAAGCACACCCAGACACTGCTTCAATGATAGCTTTTGTCATTTTCTTCACCCTAAAATCTTCTGGAACACACCCAAATTCTTTGTTCAAAGTGTTTGACTACCTTCTCATGATTGAAGATCAGCTAGGCAAGTGTTGTTTTTGCAAGTCATCCCAAACCCACAATCGCATAAACTAATAAATGCTCAGAATGAGAAGCATCCCCAACCAAAAAGTCCATAATTTCATCATTATCTTCTTCTCTTCCATAGACTTGTGGTTCGGTGATAAAAGAACTTGTTTGGCACCCCTCTCTGACTCCACCTCTCTCAAGAACCCTCTCAATCAAATGAAAATTAGTCTTTTCTTCAGTGTCTTTCAATCTCAATTATCCTCTTCATTCTCTCAGCAATTTTGTAACGAAAAAGCACATGAAAAGAGGATAAGCAAGAGCATTGTACCTTGTGTGATACGCCACAATTGACTCCTTGGTACTCTAGCCCTAGAGCTTCATAAGCACACTCATCCAAGATTAGACTCGAGAAGTCAACAGAGAACCCGCAGACAAACATATGGTTGGAATTTTGCTGACTTGTAAGTCTGTCATGGAATTTAATGGAAGCAATGTTGGAAAGTAATGTTGTACTGACACTTTAATACGTTGTATACAAAGACAGATGTTGCTTACTTCAATCAATGATGTTTAATGGTGTCATATGTAAAATTTTGGTCGGCTAATTTTTTTTCTAAAATTTCACTTTCAAGGTAAATATTTTAAGTATGTTATATTTAGACTTAAATATGTTTTTAGTCCCTCTAAGTTAAGTTAGTGTTTTTTAACTTTTGATTTCTATAATTTTATTTTTTAATTTTAGTCTATGTAAGTTTGTGTTTTTCAATTTTGGTCCCTGTAAAATATTTTGCTTATTTTTAGTTCCTGTAAGTCTATGTTTTTTTAATTTTGACCCCTATAAGCATGAATTATGGGAATTATAAATGAAAAAATTATAATCTTAAAAGAACCAAAATTGGTAAAATGTAGACTTGCATAGACTAAAAATGAACAAAATATCTTATAAAGACCAAAATTTAAAAAAACACAAACTTATAAAAATTAAAATTAGTAAAATGAACTTATGTGACAAGAATGAAAAAGTGTTGGCTTACCTAAACATTAACAAAAATTAAGCCTATATTTTAAGTAATATTTCAATGATCTTTTTTCCTCATAATATTAATTATTATGCTTAACTATCATTTAATATTGTAAGCAAAGAAAAAAATATTATAGATATTGGATTAATTTAGAAAAAAGACACAAAGTAACAATTTACAAATGAAAACATATATAAAAATATTATATATAAGGACTTGGGTTACAAAAGCATTTATTTCAAACCATTATATACGCACCACTAGCCATCAGCATTTAATATATGGCCCATGGGTACAGGATATCAGAATTATGAAGGCATTTCTAGATGTTGGCTAATTCTGAAGGCACTTCATATTGGACTGTATATGAAGTGACTGTCAATCCACAGTCTCATGTTCAAAAGCAAACAAACTGTTTAAGATTAGAGGCATGCTATGCTAACCTTATAAAAAAGCCATTTCTCTAACGCTATGAATCAGCAAAAGAAAGAGCTCAAGTTTATTAGCATACTTGTCTTTGTTTAGGTGCTTCAATAGACCTTGGTTTCTACTTGGAAATGGCAAACTTGGCAACCTCACTCTCATTCTTCACCTTCAAACTGTTGGCACTAGCAAGTGGTTCTAGTGTTGGCAACATTGCAATCTACTGGGGTCAGAATGGCAATGAAGGCACCCTAGTAAGGCATGTGCCACAGGAAAATAGGCTTCAAAGAACATTCAAACTGAGTGTATTTACTGCCAAAGCCTACACTCCAAAGAGTCTGTCAGGGTTTCTCCCTCCTGATTCAGGTCCAACCCAGAAAATATTTTAGCATGCAGACTCTATCTATGAACTGTACAAAACACACAACTCCTCAATTGTTTTCAAAATAATTTTAATTCATCGCGCCTCAAAGTGATTAAACTTGTCGAGTTTCCACAGTGGATCCTATCACAATACTCGTCGCGTATTAACTTATTACCCTTAAAGGGTCTTACAGTTGTGTGATTGTACGGTTCATAACTCACAATTCAATGCACACAACATCTTAATACTCATGTGTGATCTCACAATTTAACATATACTCAACTTGTCACTTACACATAGTTCATAACACTTCCATAATCTTAAGACAACGGGTTATCACGCCTCATGCATTATATGCATGCCACACAATAATAATATTAATATGTTATGTTCATATGGTTAAACCCCTCAAATAAGTTCACTTGATCATATCAAAATCAAAGGAATCAAAATCATAGGTCAAAAACATGAAAACACCAAGCACTCAATTTTATCAACCAATTTGCATTAGGGCATCAATTGGCCCATCAAACAAAATAATCTCGTAATTATAATCACAAAGGAAGAATCACAGTACAATAAACATCCCAATTTATCCTTTAAGGATTCCTACACGTGTTCATTCTAACCCCAATTGTGATAAACTAATTCTTTACCTCTAAGTGGGCTCATGTGTGTAGTTCGGTAGTGACAGCAGTGTCTCTAGCAGTTTCCTAAGATTCCTCAAGCTTTTTCCTCTGGTTGCTCTACTAGGGTTTCCAAGCATTAGAGAAAAGGAGAAGGGATTGGAGCCTCCATTTTAATGTCTTTGTACGAGGGACATTTCTCTAACCGCATATATTATCTCGCAAATCCCAACGGTAGAAGTGTGCGGAAATGTGTTCTAAACCTTGTGTTAAATTTTCATGACAATCCAACAGTTAACGTGTCTGAGATCTTATTTTTATTGAGACAGTTTGAGTGTATGCTGTAAAAAGAGAAGATTTTGGGAGAGAGTGAAGGAAAAACGAATTTGAGATAAGAGAAAGTGTAGAGACATATAGTAAAATGTAAAAACTGACCTAATATGTCTTTATTTATAGCTAAGATACTCTTAGCCTATTATTTACTTTATTTTTATTTATTTTATTATTTTATAAAAAGAAACTATATTTTACTCTCTATCAAATGAATAAATAAAATATTATTTTCATTTTATAAGAATATATATTTATTTTATTTACCTTAAAACCATTATTTTAATTAATAAAGTTATTTTTCCTTATTTATTTAATTACAAAAATCTCATTATTTTCCTAAAACTCTATTTATTTTTAAATAAAGTATTTTTTAATTTATTTTACGAAAAATGAGATGTTACAATACGCTATCAAAACATGTTTCGATAAGTTTGTTGTCTGATGGTTTAGATGATAACAACATGGAATCATGATCCGATATGACAATAAAAATGACATTTAAGACTTCATTTAATACTTTGTGTCTGAGATCTGTTTTGAAGATATTCTCCTAGTATCTATTGAATCGTATAAAGAATAAATGAAGAAAAATTCTGAAATTCCTCAATCATCATCAAAAGAAGAGTTTTGTTGCACAAACCTGCTTTAAAACAAAAAGAATTGGTTTCGTGTTGTAGTGTGCAACACGCCAACGACGAAGAGTGGTTTCTCAGCATTAAGAAGTACATGCATTTAATGCCCCCAACGATCACATTCTTTCGACACAAACATAAGAGAGAAAATGTGTCCGTTTAGAGACAATGGATATTTGATTGGAGACATATAAATACCAGAAGTTTTGAAGACATGAAGTATGATTTGAAGCACTCATTATTCAAATTCTTTCTATGAAAAGCTCTTTATGTAAATTCTTGTAAAGTTTAGAAAAACTCTGAGAGTACTTTGTTTATCTTGAGAGAAAAGACTCGATGTTGACATTGTTTACTCATCTATAAGACAATAGAGTACTAGTCATTGTGCAAATCAAATCAACAAAACTTCTTATTTGTGCAAGAGTCAACACTGACTTGATAGGACAAAAAATACTGGTCGTAACAAATTTTGTGTAAAACTTAAGTTAAAGAGCCAAAAGTGGTAATGACAATACTGGTAACATATTGAAATCAGTGAAACTTGGTGGTTTCTCAAGAATTGGATGTAATTTGGGTGGTTGAGACAAACCAATATAAATTTCATGTGTCTTAATCTGTTTATTTTCTCTTCTGTTATTTGAACTGACCTAGGATTTGAATTTAATTTTCGCTTTTGAAAAACTCTTATTTGTTTTTAAAAGATTTGAAACTATTTGATTCGTTTTGCAATAGTTTGATATTTATTTTCTTAAGCCATACTTCATTAACCGATAACTTTGTTGTTTACAAAAATGATTTAAATTTAATGAAAATCACAATTCAACCTCTATCTTGTGATATTTGTCTTTACACATTGAATACTAACATTGTAGTCCATAATAAACATATTAGCATATTAGTCCAATATAGTCATCAATGACGTGACATCTTATTTGTACACATGGATTGTCACATAGGGAGGTCACATGTTATATAGGCAAAAATATTAACATTAAAGGAAAAGAGTTAATTGTAAGATTAATTTATTGCACATTTAAAAACTAAATTCGAATTTCTGTTTCATAAACCAAATTGTCATTGCTTTATACTTTTGGAAATCAAAATGAATATTTACTCTTTTATTAATGTGGTAGAACCTTTCTCTCATTGAAAAACTCGTTCTAATCCAATTTAAACTCTAATCACGTTTTTCTCACTTGAAAAGAAATAAATTATGTTTTTTATCACTATCATATATTAGTCTTGTACATTATAATGATTATATAAAAAGGAAAAAATGTCATCAAATCTAAAATGGAATTATGTTTTTGTATAAATTCTATTCAATGATATTTGATAAAATTAACTAAAAAGTTAATTGAAAATTAAAAAGTTATGTGATAGCCGAAAATTTATTATCTTTAATAAAATTAATTATTGCATGAAAAATGTAAAATAATAACAAAATCATGATTTTTTAAATGATAATTATAAAATTTGATAAATATATTAAAATAAAAATGAGAAAAAATATAAAAAGTTAGCCGTTAACATGATAAAAAAAATGCTAAAAAATTAAAAATTAAGTGAAATGTTTTATCATAACGGTTATGTTAACCATCTTGTACATCTTCTTCTTTCATCCAATTATTGTTTGCAAATTTATTCGTAGTGTTTTTGTACAAAACTTTTCATGCAGGATAATAAATCTCAATCTAAAAATAGTGCAGAACTAATCACGTCATAAAAGGTTAATATGCATTAGTTCATTTTTCTTCTATCAACATGTTTTATTATGATATCCGTTCTAATCGAATCATCACACATTCATTATTATTGGTTACTTTCTTTAAAAAATCCTATACTTTTTTTTAACGGGAAAAAAAATTCTATACTTTAAACGTTCAAAATCATTTTATTTTGCTATCTTCCCATTAAAGATTTTCTCTTCTATATTTTGGGTTTGATTATTAATATTTTATTTTAACTTTATCCAAGATTAATGGACACAATTGGTTTAAATTGAAAACATTTATTTGTAATAATAAAATAGAAAATCTTCTGAATTTAATTTCTTTGTCAATATAAAATATTTTACAATATCAATTGTTAAAAATAAAATTATTAATTCAATTTTTAAGAAAATTATTATAAAAATAATGTATTCATGACAATTTATGATTAAATAATAATACATAAACTATTTTCGGAAATTGTAAACATGTAAAACTCCAAGTTAAAATTTTATTTAAAAGAAATAAAATATATAATACCTGAATTAACAATCGTTAGTAATTATTAATTAGTATTTTCTTGAGAAAAAAGTGATAAATTTTTTTGACTTAAATATATTTTTTTACATTTTTTTACATGTAATATATTTTTTCAGTTTACTATTTAAAAAATTTTATTTTATTTTATCTTATTATCTAATATTTTTAAATTTTTATTTTTAATTGAATAATGATATGACAAATTAATAAAATATCATCTCATCATTTAATGAATTTAAACTAACGTCACATATCAAAAGTAAAAATTTGAAAATTTTAAATAATAAAATAAAAAGTTTTTTCGCAGTAAACTAAAAAAATAATATATTAGCTACTGTCAAAAACATATTAAGCCAAACTTTTAAACAAATCGTTTCATACTCTTTTTTTTTTTAAATATATATATATATATATATATATATATATATATATATATATATATATATATATATATTCTTTATATTGGTTTCTCGTGATAGTGTGAGGCCATCGACGCAGTTTGAAACCATCTGGTCCTACTCGTTTTTCTGTTCTGCACTTTAGTAATGTTTTTCTGTTTATTTCCCGGGAAATTTTTACTGAATACTTTCCTCATAGTTTATTGCATTCAAATTTCAAAGCTTATCTTTGATTTTCTGAAAAGCAAAACGATACCCACATGTTGTTTCCGGCTTCCATTTCTAGTCCTAATTTTCCTCGCTATACCCAGATAAGAAATGGTTCAGTCGAAGTCCAATTTGACCAAAATTTTGCTAATTTTGAGGGAAAAATGAAATCCGTACTTTCATTTTTTAGTGGGGTATGAATTATTGAATTTGCAGATTAAGGTTTTGAACCTTCATAATCCCCCCTCATGTAATTTTCATTAATGCAGGAACACTCTCTTGAGAAAAAGGGTGAATTTGTGTTTCTGTTTTACCCCATTGAGTGAGGAATAATTTTTTGGCTTTCCCTCAAAAGAACGGTGCAAGTTGTGTCATTGAGCACTCTGGCAACCTGTGGAAAGAGCAGGTTATGTGGATCCTCACCATCTTGGATGGCACCCTTTGAGCCATTCAAGAGATCCCAAATTACCTCTTCCACTGGCAGAAACTTGGTTTGGAACAATTCTGTTCAGAGCTTGTTCTTAACAAGGCACAGTGGTTTCAGGGCTGAAGCAGCATGGATGTTTAGAGGGGGAGAACAAGGGTTGGATGTGAGTTCGGAGCACAGCGAGAGTGCTAATGAGGATATCTTGATGTTCTTCTTCTTTCAGTTGGACTTGGCCACAAGAGTACAGGTTTTGGCTGCTTTTACTCTTGTGTAAGAAGTTAAGTGGTGTAGACCTGTAGGGTTTATTTCAAATTTATGAAGAGTTCTTAATGCTTCGTTTGTTTGGAACTTCTGAATGCCAGTATGCTTTAAATATGGAGCAGTATGACATTGCAAAGCAGCTGAGGAACAAACTTGCTGAGGTTCGATAATGAGCCACTCATCCTGTTCTGGTATCCTATATGGCTAAACCAAATTTTGTGGATTATGTTTGCAAGGCTTACTTGAAGTATAATTTATGCTTTTCAGTTTATATCAGTGGTTTTTGGTTTTGTCTGTTTTTTGTCTCCCTTGAATTTGTGTGTATGAATCTAGTGGTTCCTCTATAACTTAAAATGATAGCGTGTGTATCAGCGTAAGAATGCATATTTGTCTATATTTTTGTGTGTTCAAGTTATCTAAATTTTGTGGGGTTGGAGCATTGAATGACTTGCTGCTTGTTGAAAAAATATTGTTTTTCGAAGGTTGAAGAAGAGGTAATCAAGCAACAACAGTCAAAAAGGGGATTGTCTTCAAAAAGTGAAGCACAAGATAAAGCTATAAGTATTATACGTCTTCAGTTAGTTTTCTTCATCTTTTGTGTCAAGCTGACTTGTTCTTGATGAGTCACTGGCTTTTTCTTCCTTTTACATATGTGTGGGTCAACTTGAAATCTGACAGTGATTAATTCTGTTTTCCTTGCAGTTCAGACCTCCAGAATGCTATTGAGAATGAGCATTATGCCTTGGCTGCTGAATTACGTGATGAAATTTCCAAACTTGAAGCAGAGTCTCTAGCTGCATCGGCTAAAGCTTTGGCTCATGAAAATGCACAATATGCATTCCGCTTGGGGCAGAAAGTGAGACATAAAAAATTTGGTAAGTGGTTGAAACACCTTCCATTAATACGAAAAATCATTATTAATTGCATTTATAGTATGCAATGTGATCAAACAATTACAATGATGCTTATTGATTGTACTCTGAAGCTTTTCTATAGAGCAAGTATGATTCTGGAGATATAATTGCCTAACCCAACTTGTAGGCTATGGAAATCTAATATATCTATAGTGCAGGAAGAAAGAACCTGATTGGCAACACCATGTAAATTTATCGTATGGATTTACGCATTGATAAGTTGAATATCTGAATTGCGGAGGATATGTTTCCCTTCCCACTTCCTACATTTTGATTGCTTAATGTTTAACATACATTGCAGGCTATAAAGCTGTCATCTGTGGAATGGATCCAGTATGCAGTGAATCAAGTTCATGGATGGAAAATGCACAAGTTAAAAAATTGTCTCGTGGTTCCGCTCAACCATTTTATCAGGTTTTATTAACTTCATTATACAAATTGCCTTTGCATGAATTATTCTTTTTCTACAAGGTCAAATTTAATTTTGAATTAATTTATTTTGACTTGCTAATTACAAACTCCTATTCATCTTGTACTCTTCAATTCTTATTAATTATTGTAGTTCAACTTCAACCTGTAGAATAATAGATCCTGCAATACAAATACTGCTTAGGCATTATTAATTAAGCAATAACATGTGGAAATTTTAATGCAAGAGATTTCACCACTAATTGTCGTCTCTATGTTATTATAAGGTTGACTTTGATGGTCTCCGTTATCATTTGATAGGCTGCATCAAGTTGATGGGAGGACCATGTGCTTCTTTAAATTGTTTCTCTTCATACTGAGTGGACATTTTGGATAAAACATCATTTTCATGATTACTTGCATGCAAGACAATGCGGTTGTTGGAAATGTATTTGTTGTTTGTTGATCTATGGCCATATTAGTTTATTTTATTTTGTTAATGGTTGAGTTTGGCTTTGGTTAAGAAATGTGCTACTGCTGGCATTTAATTGTTTCCTTTTTTAATGTCTAGGTTCTTGTTGATGTACATGCTGAACCAAATCTATTGGTGGCATATGGTAAAGCTTGATTACTTAATTCCTTAGGCTTATATGTTTGCTTGTATTAGATTTAATGGTATTTATTACCACTCTTCCTCATGAACAAATATTTTGTTATTTATACACCATTGCTTATCGAAAGATTTGACTTACAAGTGGACTAACTGCTTTGATATGCTTATTTTCTGTGGTATCAATTTCCATCATCTTCTTGGTTTCTTGCTGAAAACAAATAACTTGCAGATTGATTTTTCTCTTTTATTTTTTCAGTTCCAGAGGAGAATCTTTTAACACCTGATAAACCAGACATGTTGAATAGATTAGATCTATACTTGAAAGACATACACTATGCTATTATTTCTATCATTGAATTTGCGCTTTTACTGGTGCCCAGGGAAGATTCGATCATCCCTACATCTCTTTTCTATTCTATGGAATGGATTCAGCAGGAGATTTCATCCCAATTAAGCAACTAAGGGAGAAGTACAATAAACCAAGGCATGAAATACCCATTGACCCACCAAATGATGAATGAAGACGGAGGCAAAGCTTAAATTACCAGTGAGACTATATACTGTTCAATTTGGTTGGGGATTGAGAGGTTGAAAGTCTTCTGACGATATATTTGATGAATCAGTTGATCGGCTTTGCAGGAAAACTTAAAGACAAGAAAACATTCCTTGTGTTGCATGCGCAATGATGATTGCCTTCTTGTGTGATCACTCGCATATTCACATGTTATAGTCTGTTGTATGAGTTTTCATATTCCATGCCTTTATCATTGTCGTGAAGATACTGATTACCCACCTAACCCTACCTCATATACATGTAATATAGTGTTGTTCAGAAAAAAATTAGCTCCTGAAATGGGAGAATTTGTCTTTATAATCGAGCATATTTTACTATAATCCCAGCCTTTCAAAGTTGTGATGATGATCATCTCAATGCGATACTAGAATCTCAAGACCTTACTTATACTAGAATCTCATGCTTCTAATCTAGGCTTAAGTCTCATACTTTGTAAAATGAAACTAAGAACTGAGTGTTAGTTATTATTGTGTGTTCTAAAGAAATCAGTATAGATATATATATAGTTGTTACTTGTTACTGATTGCAGAACATTAAATACTGTTATTCTCCGCAATTAGTATACAGTATACCCATAGAATATACTGTAGAATCTGCCTGTGCTTTGAATGTAGTAGTTCGTTAGATAATCCTTGAGATGACAATCTGTTAGGATCCAATTACAAGTTATTATAAGCACAAACTCAATTAATTTCAAACGTAAAAAAATCCACCCAATTCATGTGTTTTTCTACTTAAGCTACTGCGGCACTCTTGCACATGATCTCTGCCTTTGGATGACAAAATTTTCCTTTTTGGATACATAGTTGGAGGAAGTATGCAAAGGCCATGTATACTGACTAGCTCTAACTACTCTTTTAATAGCGTGCAGCCAACGCAAGTAATTTTATGTTTGTGTAAATTTTAGTTGAATGAATAGTAATGAGTTCACGTTTGTGAACTATTTGGAGGCATTTTCATTGTCTTTTTCCTAGGTAATTTATAAACCCTTAAAATGACAATTTTATTCATTATATATTAATTGTGTCATTCGGTATGCTTACCAAGATGGTACCAAATAACATTTATCTAAAACTGAATTTATGCGCTGCAATTGAACTAAAAAATTATAATTGAGACTAATATTCTCAAGTAAGTGCTTCCTTTGATTTGGTTAATTGATTTGTATCACCATATTTAATGAATACTTGGTTTATGATTTTTCGATAAATATGAGATATAAGATTGATTTGGTGGTGAATGACAAATAAAACAGAAGAGAGATTGTCAATTCAAATTTTTGTTTGCTAAAAAAAGTTAATAAACTAACAACTAACATTTAACACTAAAAATGATTTCCCAATAAATCAAATAAATTTGATAATTGTTTTAAACTAAGTTTGAGGCTCAATCCGTTTAGTGAGCAATTAGTTTCAAAATGTTGGGTCAATCAACATTTAAGAGTAAGATTTCTAAGATGAGATCATGACAGGAAAATATTACATTAATCTTAGGTTCTACATTAACAAATTCAACCCATCTTAAGTTTTTATAAATACAACTAACATTAATAAATGAGGTACACTTTTTATTTCACGATACTTTAGTGAAATATTTATTAACTTGAGGATCAAGAAGAGACTTAGAATGATCGGTATATCAACTTAATCCATTTTAAATACATAAACTCAGTTCATCTTACATAGACACCTCATTCTAGTCCAATTTATACATAATAGTAATAGATTATTTTAAGTTTATTGAACTAGTTTGTTGATATAACATGTGAAATTTTTTCCCTATATGATTTTGTTTCTTGTTATGTGAAGATAACACTTGTCATTAAAGTAAAAAATTCTAAAATATACTTACGTTTTCTTTCACAATTGGTGTCTTATTAGAAATTATGCTATAAAATCCTCTAAGTATTTTAAATTGGTCATTGAATGTTAGTAAAATATATTAATTTAAAGACTAAATCAATAGATATTCAGTACTTGAAAGATTAGTTATATAATTTTATTAGTTTAGTAACTAATTAGGAGTGGTAATCTTTGGGTAACAAATTGATGATTTTTTTACCAAACAAATTGATGATTTATTCAATAAATAATGAATCAAATAAATTAATAAAAAAAAAAAAGTCTTTCCCGCAAACATGACGGTTAAAATTCACAAACAAGAAAGTTTAACTCAATTGAATTGTTTCTCACTATCTGTTTTCAAATCGTATTCATAAAATAAATCTTTCCCACAAAGATGGCTGTCACTCAAACGAATCCAAATCTTTTCTGTTCCCGCGAGCTTGATGCCTCTTCTCCCCTTCCCTTATTTCCTTTCCTTGACCCTTCCCTTACCCTATCTTCTCCAAACTCTCCTCGCTCCATTTCCTTCTCCCTCATCATCTCACATTATTATCAACCAAAACCCAAACACAAAAAATAGAAAAACAGAAAACAGAAAACCAAAACACAAACTAGAAAACAAAAAACAGAAAATCAAACATGACATTGTACATGCCATTGTTCAGGTCATGTTCTACCTTAAGGTCCCTCTCCCAACTCCACGCCCACCTCGTTGTCACTGGTCTCCACAGCGACCCACTTGCCTCCACCAAGCTCCTCGAGTCCTACGCCCGAATGGGTTCTCTCCACTCATCAAGACTCGTTTTTGAAACCCACCCATCACCCGATTCCTTCATGTTCGGCGTCCTCATCAAGTGTTACCTCTGGCACCACCTGTTTGACCAAGTGGTTTCGCTTTACCACCACCACATTCAAAAGGGTTCACGCCTCACCCAAAACTGCACCTTCCTCTACCCTTCTGTTATCAAAGCTATTTCTGTCGTTGGGGGCTTGGTTGTGGGCAGGAAAGTGCATGGGAGGATTGTTAAAACTGGACTTGGCACTGATCATGTCATTGGCACTTCGTTGTTGGGAATGTACGGGGAATTGGGGTGTTTGAGCGACGCTCGCAAGGTGTTTGATGAAATTCGTGTAAGGGATTTGGTTTCATGGAGTTCGGTTGTTGCGTGTTATGTTGAGAATGGGCGGCCGAGAGAAGGGTTGGAGATGTTGCGTTGGATGGTTTCCGAGGGGGTTGGACCAGACTCGGTTACGATGCTCAGCGTAGCTGAGGCTTGTGGTAAAGTTGGTTGTCTGAGGTTGGCAAAATCGGTGCATGGATATGTGATCAGGAAAGAGATGGCTGGTGATGCGAGTTTGAGGAATTCTCTTATTGTTATGTATGGTCAGTGTAGTTACTTGCGTGGAGCAAAAGGGATGTTTGAAAGTGTCAGTGATCCCAGTACTGCTTGTTGGACTTCTATGATTTCATCGTGTAATCAAAACGGATGCTTTGAGGAGGCTATTGATGCTTTTAAGAAAATGCAGGAATCGGAAGTGGAAGTTAATGCAGTGACAATGATTAGTGTTCTGTGTTGCTGTGCTAGGTTAGGCTGGTTGAAAGAGGGAAAGTCTGTTCATTGCTTTATTTTGAGGAGAGAAATGGATGGTGCTGATCTTGATCTAGGGCCTGCACTGATGGATTTCTATGCTGCATGTTGGAAAATAAGCAGTTGTGAAAAGCTTCTCTGTTTAATTGGAAACAGCAGTGTTGTATCATGGAACACACTCATATCAATTTATGCACGGGAGGGTTTAAACGAGGAGGCCATGGTGCTCTTTGTATGTATGTTGGAAAAGGGGCTAATGCCGGACTCATTTAGCTTAGCAAGTTCAATTTCAGCTTGTGCAGGTGCTAGTTCAGTACGATTTGGACAGCAGATACATGGTCATGTCACGAAAAGAGGCTTCGCAGATGAATTTGTTCAGAACTCCTTGATGGATATGTATTCAAAATGTGGCTTTGTGGATTTGGCATACACAATTTTTGACAAGATTTGGGAGAAAAGCATTGTGACATGGAACTGTATGATTTGTGGGTTTTCACAAAATGGAATTTCAGTAGAAGCACTCAAGCTATTTGATGAGATGTGTTTCAATTGTATGGACATTAATGAAGTGACCTTCTTAAGTGCAATTCAAGCATGCTCCAATTCAGGTTATCTTCTGAAGGGAAAATGGATTCACCATAAGCTCGTTGTATCTGGTGTGCAGAAGGATCTTTACATTGATACAGCTCTGGTTGACATGTATGCCAAGTGTGGAGACCTTAAAACGGCTCAAGGTGTTTTCAATAGCATGCCAGAGAAAAGTGTGGTGTCATGGAGTGCCATGATTGCTGCATATGGCATACATGGTCAAATAACTGCTGCCACCACCCTCTTCACTAAAATGGTAGAGTCACATATTAAACCAAACGAAGTAACCTTCATGAATATCTTATCTGCCTGCAGGCATGCTGGATCAGTGGAAGAAGGGAAGTTCTATTTTAACTCAATGAGGGATTATGGCATAGTGCCTAATGCAGAACATTTTGCCTCTATAGTTGATCTTCTAAGCCGTGCCGGTGATATTGATGGAGCTTATGAGATAATTAAGTCAACATGTCAGCATATAGATGCTAGCATATGGGGTGCTTTGCTTAATGGGTGTAGAATACATGGGAGGATGGACTTGATTCATAACATCCATAAAGAACTTAGAGAAATAAGAACAAATGATACAGGATACTACACGTTGTTATCTAACATATATGCTGAGGGAGGAAACTGGTATGAATCCAGAAAGGTGAGATCAAGGATGGAAGGAATGGGACTGAAGAAGGTCCCGGGGTACAGTTCAATTGAGATAGATGATAAAATTTACAGGTTTGGAGCCGGAGATACTTCTTCTGCATGGCAAATGGATGAAATTTACAGATTTTTAGATAATTTTCAAAGTTTGGCACGGGAACAAGGATGTGATGTACAATGCTATGGTACAATGCATAGTAGTTTCATGTTTTCTGAGGATTTTAGTGTTTATAACTTGCAGAGAGAAACTAGCAATTGCATTTTGAACAAATCACTGAAACTAGTACCATTTTAGAATGATGTTATACTTTTAGGAATTTCTATAAAGTGATTATTCTGTTCTGTCATTACTGCAGTTCAAGGCCAGCAACGTATAGGAGAATATTTATAATATAATTTATGTAACGTAGCCATCTATGATTGCTACCTTAGAGCTTAACTTGGCCAGGGTACAAAATTACCACTTTAGCATTGGCTAAAACTTCCTGCACTAATTGCATTCTGGATTGGATTTTTCGGAGTGCTATGAGACACAGTAGGAAGCAATAATGGGAGTACAGGAAGCAACATCCTTTAGCATTTAGCTAGTGACCCGCTTTAGTGGGCTCAGATGAATTATTCTTTCATTCTATTAAGCAAGGTCAACTTAATTTCCCCAAAAGCATTTTGCACGTATACTACAATCAAGGAAATAAAACTTAAGGATATTGGAACCTCCACAAGAATAAGATATGTCATGTCTATTTTTTTCTTATATGTAAAAGTTGAAGATAAATTACAATAACTCATTCACATTGTTCAATCAACTGAATTAAATCCTCTAAATATATCACATATATTGAAGTTAAAACTACCGCTCAATATTTTTAGAGAATAACTATTTCAACTATTGTTATTCTCACTACCATTTTTTGAAAAGTAGTGGGAATAGATCAAATTGCTCCTAAGAGAAGTTTTTCAAAAAACAAATCATCTTTAAAGAAGGGGATAAATGAGGAAATGGCAAGACCACAAAATAGACAAATGTGAGAGGCAAATAGGGAAAGGACACAAATATTACTTTTATCTTTTAAAATTTAAAGGCGATGGAATGATATAATCTTAACTAATCATTTAGAGCAAATATTAACACTCATAATTGGAAAACCTAAGTCTCACTCCAAAAGCAAAAAGAGTAAAGGAAGTCGTTGGGAGAAATTCTTGGAGCATCATCATGGAAGGGAGCATTATCCGTTCAAAGGTAAGTAGAACAACGTATTTTCTAAACTTTTATGGAACAAACTTTTGGGATGTGATTTCTTTGGTATTCTTGATAAGAAAAATATGATTTTTTGTTTGTATATAATTGTGTTTGATTTAATGATTTCTTGAGTAATGTGATTTTTTTTAGGAGGGGGGGGAGGGGGGTTGATAAGAAAACTAGGAATTTAAGGATGACCTTGTTGTATGTTGACATTAACTTGAATTTTTTCTTAATAAACTTCTATTGTTTGATAATTCAATTGATAGTCATTGGGAATGACATTTTTTTTATTGTCAGTCAGTTATTAGCTTCTAGGAATAAATGACAGTGTGTATTCTATTTTGGAAATAGAATGAGCGATATTTTATCTAGAATGAAATACATTATTTTAGAACATATTTCTATCCATGAGATATGAAATACCTCCATCTTGAATAGTAAAGGTAGTAGGATGTCATTACATAGAGATGAACTCATAGACTTTAGTGAAAATGTGATTTTTTTTAGGAGGGGGGTTGATAAGAAAACTAGGAATTTAAGGGTGACCTTGTTGTATGTTGACATTAACTTGATTTTTTTCTTAATAAACTTCTATTGTTTGATAATTCAATTGATAGTCATTGGGAATGACATTTTTTTATTGTGAGTCAGTTATTAGCTTCTAGGAATAAATGACAGTGTGTATTCTATTTTGGAAATAGAATGAGTGATATTTTATCTAGAATGAAATACATTATTTTAGAACATATTTCTATCCATGATATATGAAACACCTCCATCTTGAATAGTAAAGGTAGTAGGATGTCATTACATAGAGATGAACTCATAGACTTTAGTGAAAATGTGATTTTTTTAGGAGGGGGTTGATAAGAAAACTAGGAATTTAAGGGTGACCTTGTTGTATGTTGACATTAACTTGATTTTTTTCTTAATAAACTTCTATTGTTTGGAAATTCAATTGATAGTCATTGGGAATGACATTTTTTTATTGTGAGTTAGTTATTAGCTTCTAGGAATAAATGACAATGTGTATTCTATTTTGGAAATAGAATGAGGGATATTTTATCTAGAATGAAATACATTATTTTAGAACATATTTTTATCCATGAGATATGAAATACCTCCATCTTGAATAGTAAAGGTAGTAGGATGTCATTACATAAAGATGAACTCATAGACTTTAGTGAAAATGTGATTTTTTTTAGGTGGGGGGGAGGGGGGTTGATAAGAAAACTAGGAATTTAAGGGTGACCTTGTTGTATGTTGACATTAACTTGAATTTTTTCTTAATAAACTTCTATTGTTTGATAATTCAATTGATAGTCCTTGGGAATGACATTTTTTTTATTGTGAGTCAGTTATTAGCTTCTAGGAATAAATGACAGTGTGTATTCTATTTTGGAAATAGAATGAGGGATATTTTATCTAGAATGAAATACATTATTTTAGAACCTATTTCTATCCATGAGATATGAAATACCTCCATCTTGAATAGTAAAGATAGTGGGATGTCATTACATATAGATGAACTCATAGACTTTGGTGAATTTATGATTCATAGTGAGTCTTAGACTCACTAATTTTAGAAACCAAAAAGATAAGTAAATTTGAGATTCACATCGGTTTTGAGAATTAAGGAGTAAGGCACGATGATTAGTGAGAATAACTTAGTATATAGAGATCAGTATTTGGGACACAAATGTTTGGTTATACAAACTATTGATTCTTTTAATTATATGCATGAAATAAATGTTTTATATATTTTTTTCAAAGTATCATTTTTACGGACTTAATTTGTGATACTATGGTTTGTTTGTTCTGGTTACCATGTTAGGCTGAGGAAAAAATACTATTTGTGAACTACTTATAAACTTGTTCTTTTCATTGGATCATTTCTCATTAAAGTGTTATTTTCAGAAAATAAGGACGGAGTTATTGAGATAAAAGAGGCTTGATGACATATTTTCTATTTTAGTTTAGATTTTGATTACTTAGGAGTTATTTGAATAAAGAGTTGAATATGTCTAAGTAAATTTTGTTATTACTTGTTTAAAATTGTTAATACCCTTATTAAGACTTGTAATAGAATATTTGTAGCATGGAACTATCTCAACTGGTAGCAAAGAAGCCCACATACTGGAAAGATCAACAGCTCATTTCTATTTGATCGATGACAAGTTATATAAAAGAGGTTTCTCGCAACCCTTGCTAAGTGTTTGAGAAAAGCATATCAGAACGTTAGCAAATTATATGAGCAATTTATTTTTGGTGGACTTTGGAAAAGGAAATTATGGAATATGTCAAAAAATGTGATTGCTGCCAGAGATGTGTCAACATTCATATTGCTCCCCCCAAAAGCTTTAAAGAACCAAAGTTCGCCTTTGCCATTCATTTGGTGGGGAATAGACATATTGGGACCATTTCCTAAGGCGGCGGGACAAGTCAAGTTCTTGGTAGTAGCAATTGATTACTTTACAAAAGGGATAGAGGCACAGGCCTTAGCCACAATCACTGCCAAGAACATGGAAATTTTGTCTTCAGACAAATTCTCTACAGGTTTGGGATTTCGAATGTAATAGTTAAGATAACGACACAGTTTGTAGATAAAGGCTTCAAAGAGTTCCTATCTGACTTAAAAGTCAAGAAACACTTCATTAGAACACCCTCAAACAAATGGCCAAGTAGAAGTTACAGACTTGGTAATTCTAAAGAGAATACAAAGACATTTGGAAGAAGCTAAAGTTTGTTGGGTAGAACAAGTTCCTTATGTGTTATGGACTTACAGAACTACTTTGCATACTTCGACAGAGGAGTCTCCTTTTCGCTTAATGTATTGAGTGGATGCAATAATTCCAACAAAGATAGGAGAACCGACTTGGAGGGTAGTGCATATGAATTAATTCCCACAAAGTTGGATCTTGCAAATGAAAAAAGAGATGTGACTGGCATTAGAGAAGTCACATTAAAAGCAAGAGTAGCTACTAGGTATAACAAGCGTGTTTTACCTTGAGACTTTGAAAAAAAGGACATTGTATTGAGAAGGGCAGAAAGAATGCAACACAAGGAAAACTAACAGATAACTATGAAGACCCTTATAGAGTGAGGGTTAAGATAGATGCTTATATGTTGGAAACATTTTTCGGGTTAACAATACCCCAAACATGGAATGCAGCCAATTTGAGGAGATATTATAGTTAGTACAATCCATTTGTAATAAATTTCTCTTTTAAAAAAGGATGGGATATAGATGATTGTTTAAAGAAGTCAGGCATTTCATGAAAGGCATTTTCATCAATAAATGTGATCTACAAGACAAAAATTGACTTGGATAAATGGACGAAGAATGTCATTTGTCCTAAGTCAATGTTGTTGCTTTAAGAAATGGAATAAAGAAGTTCATTCTAGAGTGTAAGTGGCATGAAGTTTGCAACGAATGTGATCTACAAGACAAAAATCGACTTAGGTAAATGGACGAAGAATGTCATTTGTCCTAAGCCGATGTTGCTACTCTAAGAAATGGAACGAAGAATTTCATTCTAGAGTTTGAGTTGCACAAAGTTTGCAACGAATGCTATTTAGAAGACAAAAACTGACTTAGGTAAATGAACGAAGAATGTCATTTGTCCTAAGCCGGTGTCGCTACTCTAAGAAATGGAATGAAGAAGTCCATCTAGAGCTTGAGATGCATGAGGTTTGCGACAAACACGATTTAGAAGACAAAAATTGATTTAGGTAAATGGACGAAGAATGCCATTTGTCCTAAATTGATGTCATTGCTCTAAGAAAGGGAACAAAGAACTCCATTCTAGAGTTCGAGTTGCATGAAGTTTGAAACGAATGTGATCTACAAGACAAAAATCGACGTAGGTAAATGGACGAAGAATGTCATTTGTCCTAAGTCAATGTCGCTACTCTAAGAAATGGAACGAACAAGTTCATTCTAGAGTTTGAGTTGCACAAAGTTTGCAACGAATGCTATTTAGAAGAGAAAAACCGACTTAGGTAAACGGACGAAGAATGCCATTTTTCCTAAACCGATGTCACTGCTCTAAGAAATGGAACGAAGAAGTCCATCTACAGTTCGAGTTGCATGAAGTTTGCAACGAATGTGATCTATAAGACAAAAATCGACTTAGGTAAATGGACGAACAATGTCATTTGTCCTAAGCCGATGTTGTTACTCTAAGAAATGGAACAAAGAAGTTCATTCTAGAGTTCGAGTTGCACAAAGTTTGCAACGAATGCTATTTAGAAGACAAAAACCGACTTAGGTAAATGGACGAAGAATGCCATTTGTCCTAAGCCAATGTCGCTACTCTAAGAAATGGAACGAACAAGTTCATTCTAGAGTTCGAGTTGCACAAAGTTTACAACGAATGCTATTTAGAAGACAAAAACCGACTTAGGTAAACGGACAAAGAATGTCATTTGTCCTAAGCCAGTGTCACTGCTCTAAGAAATGGAACGAAGAAGTCCATCTAGAGTTCGAGTTGCATGAAGTTTGCAACAAACTCGATTTAGAAGACAAAAATTGATTTAGGTAAATGGACGAAGAATGTCATTTGTCCTAAGCTGATGCCGCTGCTCTAAGAAATGGAACAAAGAAGTTCATTCTAGAGTTCGAGTTGCATGAAGTTTGCAACGAATGTGATCTATAAGACAAAAATCAACTTAGGTAAATGGACAAAGAATGTCATTTGTCCTAAGCCGATGTTGCTACTCTAAGAAACGGAACGAAGAAGTTCATTCTAGAGTTCGAGTTGCACAAAGTTTGCAACGAATGCTATTTAGAAGACAAAAACCGACTTAAGTAAACGGATGAAGAATGTCATTTGTCCTAAGCTAATGTCGTTGTTCTAAGAAATGGAACAAAGAAGTTCATTCTAGAGTTCGAGTTGCACGAAGTTTGCAACGAATGCGATTTAAAAGACAAAAACCGATTTAGGTAAATGGACGAATAATGTCATTTGTCCTAAACAGATTTAGAAGTTGTTGAGATAAAAAAGGCTTGATGATTTACCATTTTCTTTTTTTGTTTGTATTTTGATTGCTTAGTAGTTATTGGAATAAAAAGTTGGATGTGCATGAGTAAATTTTACTCTTACTTGTTTAAAATTGTGAGAAACTTCTTCCATATAACTTGTTTATTTGGATAAAGAGTTAAAATACCTTTATTTTCTCTTTTAATTTCAATAAATATGTTATTAAGACTTTCAAAATAATATTATTTATTAAAAAGTAAAATTAGAATAGATATTTAAATATCTTATTAAAAATTTGTTTTTTTAAAGACCAAAATTATAGTAATTTTGGGATGGATAGAGTAATTTGATAGTATAAAACTAACAATTGTTGAAAACAAAAGAGATCATTTTTAATTGTTTTATTTAACAGAAATAAGATAAAATTGATGATAGAGACAGGAAAAAAAACAAATTAATATAAAAACTAAAATTACATTAAATATAAAAATTAAAACATACAATTAATAAAAATATAGGGATGAAGCGAATAATTCAACCAAAAATTATATTAAAAGATAGTTTTATGTTGGTAATTACTTAATGATTTGGTCAACGAGGAAGATTCGACAGCACAAGGGAGGAAAGAAAAAGTGGGTAGGGAAGGAAAAGGACAAAGTAGCGGCAGAGCACTGAAATGGGACATGAATTATGATAAGTTAGGTGTGTGCTGTGATTTGGGGGAGGAAGGGAATGACAATAAAAGTACCATTCTATTAGAGAGAGAAAGAGAAACGCAAAAACAAAAACAAGTAAGTTATGTTATTTTCATGGTAAGAAAGTAAAGTACCAACAACAACAAGAACCAAACAAAGACGCAGCCAATGAGATTCCAGCATTCGCGTTTTCTCTCTCTACACCGACGCATCTTTAATCCTGGGACTGCTGTCTAGGTACGACACACACCCCAATATCTGATCTTCTTCTCTCTGTCTCTCTCATTCTATGTATGTACTATGTCCCACACAACATCAATAATAATAATAATAATATTATTATTATATTATTCCATTGCCCCTCCTACATTCCCACGAGTCTCATACCATCAAGTTGATATAAATAAACTCTCTTTTAATGCCTGTCATTTTAAAATTTTAATTTTAGGATAATTTTTATTTAGTTTATTGAATAGAATTTTACACTAATAATAGAGAAAATAATTTTATATCGTGACTATGTTTATTTAATTTTATTTAATTTATTAATTTGTATGATAATTATTTTATGTTTTAAGTTAGGAAATTTAATTTTTGAAACCGTTTACATGAATCAAAGTTATGACATGTGATTTAGCCTTTAAAAAAAATGATATGTCTCAATTTACAATAATAATATACTGAAATTAAATTTTTTTATCGTCTCAATTTATTTTTCACTGGTTAACTTCTTTAATCTTGGTGGAAGTTGAAAATGATAGCATTTCTTCTTCTTTTTTTCTTCTAATTTATATACATACTTATCTGATTGTACCTGCACTTATACAAAAGCCTAATATATTTTATGGTGTTCGACTTGGACACACTCACACACTTGTATAATACGTGACAATATCAAAATAATGAAGACATAAATCTCTGTTTTATTATTGACCAACAGGAATAACACAATATAATAAGTGTGAGCATATCAGCATACAAGGCACATATCATCATAACTTTGATTCATGTAAACGGTTTTAAAAATTGCATTTCTTAACTAAAAAAATAGGAATTTTGATTTCTTTTTTAAATGAGAAGACGAGTTTGGAAAATATTGATTTATTAATTGTTAAAGTTAATTAGAAAAGGCAATTTTTTTAACTTCATAACTTCAACAAAAAGTTGAAGCAGCAAAGTGGTATCAAAAGATTAAATAGTTGAGAGATGGTAGAACAATAATTAGAAATTTATGAGAGTCTCTTGTCTTAAATCAATAAGTGAATAGTTTTATAAAACTTTTGTTGATAGAAAAGTACAAATAAACTATGCTCACTAAATAAAAATAGTATACAGTATGCACCAGCTAAAAAATTAAGCATCTATTTTCCAACAAATATTTTATTTATTTATGAACTTATGTTTATTAGTTTAATTGTGCAAACTTAGCGTCATAAATAATCTCAATTATCCCTTGTGAATTTGATCACAAATCTACTAAACGTGGGTTTGATATTTTTGTTTAGAATATATTAATTATTTCTTAGAACTAACGAAGCGACTAAAAAAGCTTTATCTAATGAGAAACACATTGATTCAAAGACAAAGTAATTGACCTTAAATGCTAAGAAAGGTGTGACAACATAATCTTAAACAACAAATTATTATTACATATATTTTTGTACCTTTCTCTTTACATTGTTCTTTTGAGAGAATTTTTTTTATCTCAAAAGATAAAAGCACAAAGAAAAAAATATAGAAATGTGATGCATAGACAATTTAAAATCAGTGTCGTCTTTCTTCTATTTAAAACATATCTTTTTTTCCACAGCTGTCATTTATAAATTAAAAAAATATTACCATTTATACCAAAATATATAATTAAGTTTTATTTTTTTAATAATATCCTTTACATAATTGAGACATTCGTTATAAATAATCAACACCGTCCAAGAAAATATAACAAAATTGTGGTCATGATACAATTTAAATCAATAATTGCAGAATAGATGTAATAATGCATTTCTTTTTATTATTTTTGTATACAAGAGAGTATCTCTTGTCCCTTTCATGTGTCTATGACTATCTAATCTAACTTATTTTAATTTAAAATACCCATTGTTCCTTTACCAATCAAACAAATAGTTTAAAAAATATCTAACCAAATATAAATGATAATAGACACATTAGAAAAACAATATGCACTTCCTGTGAACAATTCTGTTTCTCATCTTCTCTTCTTTACTCTTCCTTTCTTGTCTTTACCATGTGAACCAATCTGGTAAGTAGCAAACGAATCAACTAAGACCACGCAACCTTTGCTTTTTTATTTCTATTTTTTGAGTTAAAGAGAGAAAAGTAAAAGAAAAAAAGATGACCATTTGAGTCATCCAAATGACTTTTCCTAATACGGCCAGGGGTAGACAAGCATGACTCACATAGATGCACAGATAAAATTAGCTGCACAACTTTTAGATTTTTTACTCTATAATGTAACTTTTTTTTGCGCACACATCGTGAATATTTCAATAGTTTGAGACTAATCATTTTTTGGAGATAGAATTCACTAAAATTGACTAGAGCCAGTCCAACGAAATAAAATCTAAAGTAAATTTCAAAGATATTTTTCTTACTTTAAAAGAGAGTTATATTTTTAGTATTTTTACCAACATGTGATTTTTTACTTTATAAAAATAATAGCAAATAATATTTTATTAGTGTACCAAAATAAAACAAAACCACTATCAAACTCTGTTGGCAAATGTTCTTACAGCTTGTTTTGAAACACTATCAAACCCTGAGCAACAAAACCATGGGGGAAAAAATAATGTAGAAGCTACATTTATTGTTCTGGCCACACGTGACATGATAGGTTTCCGGGAAGAAGAAAAAAATCCAACTTTATTTTTAATAATTGATAAATTCTCCTATTTATCAATTTAGCCTCTTATTGTCCAACATTTTCTGGGAGAAGATGAATTAAATTTACTGGAGTTTAATTTGATGAATGTACTTCCAATAAATTGGTTTGATGATAGAACAGCCTTTCAATGTTACCATCTAGGACAAATGCACGCTCCATTTAGGGTGTGTTTGATTTAAGATTAGAATTGAATGAGTATACATTTCCATGCACATTTTGTAAGAAATAAGAATTTGAAACTTTTAATTAAACAGACGTTTGAGGACCTCCCAAGGGAAACCAAACACGCACTTGGTGATGACCATCTTAACCTCAAAACGTGGATTTATTAGTATAAAAAAATATATCTTTTCTCCCATACAGAGCATTTTTTGCGCTAAAATTGTTAGTATTTAAAGTACTTTTTTAACCAACCAACGTGGAACAAAGTTAAGAAACTATTCATGTATCACACTGCAGGGAGCATTGTTATAAGAGTAACGCAGAGGGGCAGATACATTGCACTACCCCACATACTGTACACTTTAATAATTTACTCGTGCGGTCCTCAAGCTATGTGATAAGCCTCAGACTCCAACATTGATGAGAGTCAAGTTTGATCAATAGCTCCAAAAGGACCATAGGAGAAGAGAAAATTTTGAAAAAGAAAACCACTAGAATAATAAGGATTGCCATATAATGGGAAAAAAATTATACATATTTAACATCAATGGGATTCCTTGATAATTACAAAACAGATGGTAGAAAATCTTAAATTACTCTACAAAATGAGATGTGATTAAGGACAACAAAATGACCATATGTTTCCATAACAAAAAAACAGATCTAATACTATAAGCTAATATAAGACCCCTATTAGATGAAGGACTAACTCATGCAGCAAAGTACCCGGTGTAAGCACAAAATCAATAATAAAAAAACCTAGAAAGTGAGAGAGCAATGAATTGAAGGAACACTGGTATATATATCTCAACAGTTCTATAAAGAGATAATGAGAAGAAATCATGCAACATTATTTAAGAATAATACAAGTTGGTACCACCACCCCAAAGACTGACAATCAAGCATATACCCAAATACGGGTTGAAGAAATTTACAAGAGAAATCCCCATGCCTGAGAACATCATGCGTTCCATTAATTCGAAAGCCTGCCCTGCTTACCTCTATAAATTCACATCTAAAAATTTTAAGCCTCTTATGGTGATTAGGTTAACTGGATCAACGGAGGGTTACCGGCCGGGCACCTCTGTCGGCGGGGCCTTCTGGTTGTCTTGCCCCAACCTGTTAGGCTTCTATCCTCCAATCCAACTTCAATATTATTAAGCTGCTGCATCAGTGGGGTGCTAGTTTCATTGGTTGCCACTGGTGTCGGGGGAGAGGGGGCAACCTGCCCCCGTCGCCTCCCCCTGCCACCACCATTCCTAGATGAGCTTCTCCTAGTTAATCCTGAATTCCAAGAATAACCTGTTGCTCTCATAAGCCCTCCAAATGTCTGAAGATCTTCTGTCACTTCATGCCTCGACAATGATGCCAGGCCTGGAAGGATGTCCCTTTGGAAGTCCCTGCGCTGCCTCCCTCTCCTTGCTGGCCCTTTTCGTGTCCGAGTTGGCAACAAAGTAGTTGTTTCTTCCACTTTGAAGTTTTCAGGGACAAGAGGCTTGGGCATGTAGTCTTCTTCCTTGGTCTCCGGCAAGTTCAATGTCATTGCCTCAAAGTAATCCATTCCTTCAGAGGAACGCCCCTCGTTGTCCTCGCCATCTTTTTCCCTTGAAACATCACACTTTCCCTCATCTTTGCATGAGGAGGAAACAACATCTGCAAACCAACTTAGCAGGTCCACCTTTGGACTTTCTGATGGACTGATCACACCATCATCCACTTCCCAGGTAAGAGATGACAAGACAACAATTGCCTCTGCTGCATTTGTAATAAGTTCATCATCCTTTGGCTGTTCAACTGTGCCTTGTGGGACTTGCGGTGATGCTAGAGCAGTTTCAAGCTTCTTTTCTTCAGGAACAGCATCCTCCTCTATCTCGGGAGGAGCAGGGGCTTCCAAATCTATTTGTGCCTTCATTTTTATATTATCACTTGGTATAGTTGTGAAAGATCCTTCATCCTCACTCATACTCAAGTTCAGATCAATTTGATTTCTAGAGTCTGCTGTTGTAGGAGACCTTGTCTTACTAACAGCAGTTTCAGTGAATGCTTCTTTGTCCAACTCAACAACAGCAGCATCACAAGGCAAGTTAATATCAAATATCCATTTTTTCTTATTTCCCACTGCTTCTAGATCGGATGGAGTAGGATTCAACACAGACAGAGAAGTGATTGAAGAAAATTCCTTCTTAGGAGAAATATGAGCCATATCAAATATGGGAATACCAAGAATTTTCTTATTACCAGAGCTTTCATTTGCCTCCGTCCTCCTTGCCTCAGTGTCATTAGAACACAAAACTGAAGTTACATTGTGCATAAATTTTCCACTAGGTCCCTTTACAGTTTCATCTTTGTTGGACAATGAGGCAGCATGGAATAAACTCGACTCTCCTGCAGTGTTTTGTACTCCATTCTTACAAGTTGTCTTCTCTCTAAGCCAAGGCAACACTGCATGACGCTCCTCATTGTTCTGTTGTCCATCCATTATCCCAGCACCTGACCGGGGAACTAAGTTATTGGATAAACCATTCGGAAGCAGCACATTCAAGTCAATATCTTTTCCAGACTTCATGTCATTGCAATTTGAATCTGAACCCTTACAGGATTTTGACGAAACATTGTTGATGAAGTGATCAGGAATTATCTTACAATCATTTTTATGATTGAGATAGTCATAGCTAATTGAAGAGATGTTCATCGATGGTTCCTTGGGCCCAGATGAAGACCCAGGGTAAAATCCATTCTGTATAGGTGCGTCACTTCGAAAACCTGGGTTAGGCTTGGAATTGATATTTAGAGGCCAGCATTCTTCCAATACCCCATTACTTTGATGTGACTGGGATCTCCTACTCAAAGCACCAGATGCATTTAGACATGGAGGTGTCTGAATTGACATCAACTTCTGGCTTAGGCTGCTATTGGCCATTTCCCAAGAAGAAGCCGAATGAGACCAAGACTTAGATAAATCAGAGGAAGGAGAAGCTGCAAAAAGACCAGGTCTATGTAATGGTATCACAGACTCAGGTTGCTTATTGATGGAGTATTCATGATTTCTTTCACTGATATGTAAATCACTAACTGTCTTTTCCCTCCACATGTCAGCCTTGTTTCGACCATTTAGATAATCAGATGCAGGTTCACGAACTTTGCTAAGTGCATCTTGTATTGTCTGGGAAGATACTGATTTGAGGAGTTGTGGAACAGGGTGCGTGTTGCTTTTAGCTTGCCCTGTCAGCATTAGCAACACGATTGTCATGGAACAACAATTTAAACAGAAGTTAATATCAATACTGATTGTTGCCTGATAAGAAAGACCAGTGTACTCCAAAAGAAAAAAAAGGAAAAGATACACAAAGGAATGAGCTTTGTTAAATTTTAGTAAGGGCACAAAGATTCAATTTTATTACTAATTAAAAATAGTTTACTAACATGAAACAAGAAGGCAACAAAGTATCATTATCTCTAACAAGCACTGACAAAAGACAAGCTCTTTAATTCTTTGACTCTGTTAAATGATTATTTTAACAAAATCACGATATGACAACCTAACGCAGGGGGGGGTGTTCAGCGGGGGGGAAAAGAAGTGAGCAAGAAAATAAGAAGTCTAACCTGACTCAGCCACTGATTGATACCACCCTTTTCCACCCCCATTGCTCTCCAAATATTCATTACTTCGAGTCCAACTTTCAGTTCCATGATGAGAGTTGAGCAATTGCTCCCTAGACAGAGCAAAAAAGTCTGACTTTTGTTTGGCAGCATCAGCAGAGATATCAGAGCATTCAGTTGCCCCTTGACAGGGATTACGATTCAGTAGGTGAACATATGGAGAATTATATGTTTCTTCCACCGGAACAGGTTCATTTAAGTCAGCCAAACCATTTCTTCTCCTTAAAGACTGCTCAGATCTTGAAGTGTCCTCCTGGCAACCAGTCTTCTCACCATTGCCGCAAAAAAGTTTTGCATCACCCTCCTTTCCAGTTTTACAGTTTCTATCAGGAAGAAAGAATGATGGATCACTTGTCTTTTCATCGCTGAGTTTTTCACTTTCCTCAGTATCAATGTACTCATCAGCAGGGAGATGTAGGTCAAACATTTTTCTCCTCACCTTCAAGGGTCTAGACTCAAGCACCTCAACATCTTTTGAACTACTACACCCATTTGGGGATGGAAATGGACTAGTTTGTTGGCCGATCGCTTTCATAGAATCCAAAGGAGAATGAATGCCCTCAACTCCCGACACAGATGTTTTAGCACAAGTAGAATTTCCTACAGGAAAGCCAGAAATATGCCATTTTTGTCCGTCTTCTGTCGTTAACTGAGATGTCATGTGACCTACAGAAAATGACGCCTCAACAGGTATCTGGTTTCTGTGTAATTCTTTCCTTTTAACCTCATTCATCAAATCCCTTTGTATTCTGTACAAACGGTGAAGTTCATAGACCTGCTTGAAACACATAGTATAAATATATCAATAGGTTCACAATCACGGCATACAAAAAGAAATTAAGCTTAACAAAACCATCACTTGAACCATGTTAAAAGAAAACTCTACATGAATACACACTATCCAAAACTATTCATGCTACAGGAACAGGGATAAGGATAAAGTTAGAAACTAGAAGATTCATACCTGATTCTTAAAAACGGCCTCATGCTCAAGCATCATGCGCTTCACAACATCCTTATCATATGCAGAACATGCATCTGTTACAGAACTTGGCAGATAATTATTGTAGTACTGCCCATTTGTGAGTGATTTATCCCCATAAAATAGTGGCCAGCCACAACTGCTGGATTCCTCATTAAGATCTCTCATTGAGTAATATCCTGGAAGATTCTGGACTTTGGTTCCCATTCCTGATAATTAATCACAGTGACATGCAAATAAGTATTCTAGCACTAATTAACATTTAAGCAGCCAAATGGATAACAAAAATCCAGACTTAATGACATAACATGGCAAGATAGCACGGAAGCTCAAAACACAAAGATGAAAACAGTACAGAATGGATTGATTAGATTTTCTGCACTTCAATTCAGTGCCCCCTCAAAAATAAGGGTGTCAAAACAAAGAATGAGCTTCTGTGAACCCTCCATGTGTAAAACCCCTTTCATTCACACCCACCCTTGTACTTGTTCCCAATATTTTAATTCTTAACAAGTTGCAATTATGGACTTCGTCTTTCTATTTCAAGCAATGTAAAATTTTTAGATACTGATGCTAAAAGCCTTTAAATGCACAATGATATAAGGAACCTACTTGTGCTAAGTTTTCATCCAACATAGGAAAGGAACGACATGCATTTAGGAAAGGATTTAATTAGAAACAAGAATTTCAATGTTAGCTATATAACATATATATGATAAATTCAAAATTATCGAAGGACATAACAATAGTTCACACTACCATAAACAGTTGAGAATTCACGAAATTACCAATACTTGGGCTTGCGGAGGATAAAAATGCAAGAAACACATTTGACGCCACTGAATGCGTAAACTCATTACCGTTACACTAGTGCTTACTTTGACATATTAAAAGATTTATAATATGGATCATTATCATTGCAATGACAAACCGACAACAACCGTTGACTAATGTATCCCTAGTAAATGTGAACCTCCACGATTTGCTAAAGATGCAATAATAAATTTTAAGCCAATCCTAACGCACAGGTCAGAAGAATCAGAACAATATAAAATGACCTCATTTACCCCAACCTGGATTTTCTAGAGATGCAATAATAAATTTTAAGTCAATCCTAACGCACTGGTCAGAACAATATAAAAAGGCTTCATTTACCCCAACCCGGAAACACTTTGTAACATTGAATATAGGGCAAATGCTATAAGCATATTCAAATATTTTGCTGTTGAGAACTTAGAACAAGAATGCCCATGGGTCAACTTGGACAGTTGAACACAACCATTTCCATGCCAGTAATAATCATTCCATGGCAATGATAACCAAATCCGCAAACCCACATTCCGGGAAAGTATGGATAAGGATTACAAATTTATTGATTATCCTACCAAAACAAACAACAGTTAAAAAATACATAGAAGCAGCAAAGCACAAGCAATTCAAATAAATCTTCTCAAAGTAGACGACTTTCTATAATTCAAGTTTTATCCACGCTTTCAAATGCATGAAACCCCTTCATACTTCACCAAATAATCTCAGGCATGGAGAATTTCCAAAATCTTTGCAAAGAGTTGGTGAAAAATCTCCAGAGCAGTTACAAACAAGGGACATCGTAAATTCACCCACGATTTTAGGGAACACTGGTCCCTCACTACAATTCACACTTCAGAGAAAGAAAGATTGAAGGACCAAACACAGGAACGAATGAATGACAAAATTCAATCAAACAGATCCGATACAACAATTATCCAAACCAACACAAAAGTTGATGCTTTCAACCAGAAGAAGCATCAGAAAGACTGAAAATTAAACATCAGAACATTCCATCACCAAAATTCAAACCAAAAATAAAAAAACAATAAATGAAAATGAAAATAGTCATGCTCAGGAGTTCATTGGAACAATAATCCCCCAAACAACAGAAACCAAGGAATTTTCAGTTTTCAATTTTCAATTTTTATCACACTCAAAAAAGACCCAGATATAAAACACCAAAAACCAAAATTACTAAAATTCACCAAATAAAAAAAAATACACACATAATTACATAAAAATTAATAATAAAAAAATCCAGAGAGAGTATAAGCAAATTTACCTCAGACCCACATCCTCTAAACACCTCCTCTCAAGAATCCCACAGAGATTCCACCATTCAAGGCACCAACAAAATCAGAGAGAGAGAGAGAGAGAGAGAGAGAAATTCAGAATCTTTTTGGACACCCACTATTTGAAGGCCAAAAGGGTAACTAGAACTGAAGCCAATAACAATTTTATAAGACAAAATAGCAAAGAGGGTGTAGTAGCAACACCATTGAAGGAGCTTAGATCGTCATCAGGTTGAAGAAAAGGAGGAGATTTCGATCTGCTGGGGCCAGCCACTCCTCCTTCTCTTTCTCTCTCTCTCAACAACACACACACAATAAGGAGAAGAAAGAATGGACCTTTTTTTTTAGAGAGAGAAACATTTTTAAAGAGAGAGAGAGATCCCAGATAAGAAATCTTCACACAAACAAACGACCTTCTAAGAACAGTGACATGAAATTTGTCAACATCCGGTCTCTTTTTATTCTCTGCTTTTTCATCACTCCTCTCTCTATTTCTCTCTCTTGCCCTTCCTTTACCATTTATATATAAAAATATTTTTCTTCTATGTTTTTCAGAATATATTTAAATCACAAACAAATAGGCATTTATAGATTCTCTCCACCTTCCTTGCTTTTCGCTAAGCATATCAATATATATATATATATATACATATATATATATTATTAAAAGGTAACTGAAAATCTCAAAATAAATATCCATGTTATTAGTTTTAACATATATGTATATATTTAACAGTTTTAAATTATTATATTTTCAGAAAAATTTAATATCTTCTTATTTTTAATAATTTTAATAAAAATGAACTGTCAAATCTAAAAGTTCTTACTTTATTAGATAAAAATTATTAAATAATTAGAAAGTACTACTTTATTAAATAATTTAAAATTATTTTTGGTATAAATTTTAATATAATTATTATTAAATTTAATAAATTTATAATGGGTGATAATTAAATGACAGGATAAACTTTTACATTATATGATTATTTTTTTTTTTCAATTCGTCAATGAGTAATTAGGATATTAAGGTTAATAAATTATATTGTACGAATTTTTTACTTTATTTTAGAACATAGAAATTTTGTATTTATCTCTTTTTATATAAAAAAATTATGCTTAATTGTTTTGTTTACTACAATACCCATAAATGTTATTAAGCCCATAATAGTTTTTTATATAAATATAAAAATTTTGATATCACATTGGATGTTTGATTTGGTTGTTTTATATTTTCATTTTTATTGAAAATAGAAAATTGTGATGGAAATATGTATAGTTGGATTTCTGTTTTTATTTTCAATAAACATATTTTCTCAAACGAATTAAAAATTAGAAACAATAAAATCTCGTTTCCAGTTGAAACCAATAACCTCATTTTGAATAAAATGAAAATACATTAACAAGAAATATAATTTAAGTAAATCTAAAAATGCATTTCTTTTTAAAAAAACGCATTTTCAGTATTTTTATTTATTGAAAACAAAAAATAAGAAATTAAATTAAATATATTTTCAAAATTCTAATATTTTGAAAATAAAAATAATTTTCAAAAAATAAAAACATAAAATAAAAATACAAAACAGACACACTCTAAAATTTAAACGTCTTTAACAAAAACCAGCCATTTTGAAATGCTATACTAAATTCAATGAATTCAGCTTAACTATTCCAATAAAGATTTGGTTTATGAATACGTATACCCGACTCCAACAATAATAAACTTGACAAATCCAACCTTTTTTTTCTAAACTGGACTACTAGTTGTTAAGGCACCATTAGTACTAATTAATTTATTAGTGTTCTTTTTTTTTCCTATCCTCCTAGGAAGCGTTTGAAGTAAAGAGTTGAAAAAAGTTGTCATTTATAAGCAGTGTTTTTAATTGGCAAATAGAGCAGCAGACAAGAAGTGGGCCCCATGAAACTGTGGGAAAGATGAGGTTATTTTAGAAGGATTGATGGGGTTAATGGAAATGCCCTTGTGGGTAACAAGTAATTACAGGAAGGGTACACTACTATTGTTTTAGGTGCTTACAAGTAAGAATAAACCCGTTGGGTTTAGTTGTTAAGAAATAAATTTATACTATTTTATAAGAATGTAAAATTGATTTTTCTTATAGATGAGTAGATGTTATTGATGGATAATTTATAAATAATTTTATAAGTGATCGTTGAGTCTTATGGTCTGTCTTAATCATAATGACCCCCAAAATTTAATTTATCTAAATTTTCTTTTACATATAAAAAAAATGTTTCTATTGTGTTGAAGTGTTGTGTTATGGGTACACACATTTGAGGTGTTTACTTCACTTTTTGATTGGTGGAAAGATCTCTTTCTTCTGCCTCTGCATCTGTGAGAGTACTCTGGCTATACCTCCTTTCATAAAGAAAGAAACAAATGCATCATAGATTGATCGGGATCCTCCCACACGTGGTTGCGCTTCAACCATCTTCATTGTGTGCACAACACAGCCTTTATTACATGGCTTAATTGGGATTTATTGCACCCTAGCTAAACAATAATTGAAATTAATTACTCCATGTTTAAACTTGATTTTTTCCGTTTTATTGGATAATGTAAAGCAAATTTGAAGTCATTTCTCATTTAAATTTTCTTAATGCAAAATGTAAAGTGGATGTAAGATAAAATTCTTGTTTTTCATATTTAAATGCTATCTATCGTCATAAAAGGAATAAAAAATAAATTTTATTTTTTTAATTGAAAAGTAAATGTTGGAAATAATCCAAGTCTTATATAGTAATCTCACATTAGAATATATAAGTGAGGGGCAACCCTCACCCCTTGAGTTAATTTTTGGGGTTGGATTAGGCTTCTCACATTATTCATTTTAAGATGGTATCAGAGTCAGTTCGGATCCTGGGACCACGCTTCCGCTAATCCTCGCTTTATGATGACAAACACCCACCATTTGTTATTCATGCCGCGAGCCTAGAAAGTGCTTGGCGTGGGTGGTGTGTTGGAAATAATTCAAGTCCCACGTCGGCTAAAGATAAATCTAATAGATATAACAACTATAAAACTGAAGATAAGCCTAATAGCTAAAGATATAATTAAAGATAAATCTAATAGATATGACAACTATATAAAATTAGAATATATTAGCATATCTTCTAACATTATTCATTCTAAGAGTAAAAAACTCATATCTTAAATATAACCAAAAATATCATGTATTTTTTAATTAAATATAAGTAAATCTCAGTTAACTCTACATGAAATCATTATCAAATTATTTTTCATTTAATTGACATTCTATTTTTATTAATGATCATGATATTGATATGAAATTGTCTATGTTGGAAGCATTGATCAGTTTCTAGGACGGTGAGTGCACATAAGGTGTGTATTTCTCTCCAACATAATTTATTTCATACCAAAGGATCAGTAAAGATTCGAAAACAGATCACTTGTGTCAACCATTGTCCGTGATTCTATTCTCATTTCAATGACTCTTTTTTATTCTTGATATCAAAATTCAATAAAGTTTAATTTGGAAAGGAACTTATTTTTAAGTGAGATAAATAAAATTAAATGATATTAATTAAATTTTTTAATTAATGTGAAGTTAATTTTTTTATTATAATATAAACCAGAGGGAGTACATCTTTAGTAGTAATTTCTAATGCAATTCTAATAATGAAGGTGTAAAATATCATATTGAAGGTGTAAAATATCCACTCGTTATTAATTTTTATCAAAAGATTGACCGATCATCTATTTAAAGTCTTTTTTATGTCGCCTTTCCTTATATTTATAAAACTCGAACTTGATATCTTATTTAATGAGCCTAATTCTAAACCTATTCAAACCAATATATTATTCATAAATTCTTGATAGTTACTACATCTTGTCTTATATGAAATAAATTATAGTGTAAAATACACTATAACTTATTTATTATAAATAGAATCAGAGATAGTAATAGTAAGAAATAAAAATAAACTAATATATACTTTCCTAAAGTATTTGATAATTTTTAATTAAACCCCCTAACAATTTTTTTCAATTGGTCCGAAACTTGTATTGTTTTGGCTTAATTGCACTTTTTAACTTAAATTTTTACTTTTTTGACAAATTTTATCTCAACAAAATATTTGGGCATATTTTACCCTAACTTTATTATGAAAAATCAATTATTTAAGCATGTCACATCAACTCAATGACAGATATACTTTGTAAGTTTTTTTTTTAAGTTGAAGGTAAAATTTGTCAAATTAATTTGTCGGAAGTGAAATGCACGAAGAAGTTAAAAAAAAGGTAAAAATATAATTACGTCATTGTTTTTTTATTAGTTCCCTGGTGGAAATTAATTGAAAAAAAATCAAGTTCTAGACTGAATTGAAAAAGAAAAAAAAAACAATTCAAGGACTTAATTAAAATTTGTAAAATAGTTAAAGAATATAATTAAAATTTAGGTCTCTATAGGTCAATATTCTCACATGACCAACATTTTCACCGCTACAAGTTCAAAATTGAGTTTAGAACTTGCATAGTTGCAAAGGTGAACATATGGTATGTAAAATCTTGACAATTTTTAATTAAGTCTCCAAATTATAATAATTTTTAAATAAGTCTTTGAACTTTTTTTTAAAAAAAAAGGTACCTAAACTTATATTTTTTTTAGATAGGTGTCTTTGGGACCTAATTAAAAAACAAATACAAGTATAGGAATTCAATTAAAAAATAAATAAATTATCAAATAATCTAGAGACATATAGATTAATTTTTTTAAAAAGTTTGTATAAATGAATGGTGTCTTTAAAATTACAAAACCCAATGTGTAGGAGGAGAATTGAATTTTCATGGGATTATGGGAACGAGATTGGTGATTGACTCAAAATTTATGTAACGATTATCATTATTAGATGTTAAATTTAGTAAATTACCTTAAAAAGATCAATTACATTAATGACTTCCGGTCTCCACCAAACAAATTTATGTCATTTTATCTGTCAACTCTCACTTATTATGTTTTTGAAATGTCACTCTTTGCTTCTTTTTTTTTTGTAAGAAGAAAGAAATGTCATTCTTTACTTTGTATGATACCCATATTAAAATTAATATTATGCTATAGATTATTTTTACACTTTAAAACAATTGTTGTAGTATAAAATTAAGTAAATTATTAAATATCTTTAATCTTACAAAAGTATAAATACATGAACTAAATTACTCTTTTAACACAATTTTATATTTTTTCATTTCAATAAAAAAAAACATGCATATCTATTTTGTGTGAATTCGTGCAATTTTTCTTTTGTATGATGTAATATGCTATTAATTAGGACATTTAATAGTTATAGGTACAAATGAGGAAACAAGCTATGCAAGGTTAAGAATGACATCTTAGGGACATTATTTCCCACTCACTGCATTTGTGTGTGAGTGAAACACAGAGTTGAAATAAATAATAAAATTGACAAATTGCACATGATATTTCATAAACTAATTGAGTCCTCCAAATTAAACTTCAACTTTAAAATAGACAAAGTTAATTGAACTGGTTGAGTCCTCAAATTCAACTTTAGCAAACACTGTTAAGTTATGGTTTTTGCTTATCTCTACACTATGCACTCACAAATGTCAACAAGAAAGGGTGAACAAAACACTTGCATGGCTTTATCAATGAGCCTACATTGTAGATCATGCAATGAAACATTCTTTTGTTCCTAAAGGTATGTAAAAAATTCTTTTTTATTTTGCATTCAGGTATGATTTTTATTTCTTGTGGTTTTGTTTTATAAGATGTCTTTTTCAGCTAGCCAACTTATCATTCCTTTATACTTGTGTTAGTGGATTTTTAGTACATCGTTAGAAATATACCATTCATGTATCTTCACCTAACAACCAAAGTTTTTGAGATAATTGGTTCGTGACAAAAAATGTTAAGATGTGCCAAATTGGCTAAGAATACGACCAAGATACTTTTGTGAAGACTTGGGCAATCCTCTTATTTAGTTAGACCATGTTATTTCTCATATCTCCTTATAAGAGTTGGGAATCCTCCTTCCTTAAGCTAGTTTTATGAATGAGTTAGAATCAATCCATTTTTAATGCACATCATAAAAAAATGATTGGATTAAAAATAATAATAGGTTTGTGTTCATTGAATTGAATTAACCAAGTAATACGTGAGTAGAGGAACTTATTTATATACAAGTTTGCAACTCTTATCAAAGAATAATTGCACAAATTTACACAATAATTATGCATGATTTTGATTGATTATTTGGAAATTAAAAAAGAAAAGGATAAATTTTGCGTATTTGATGGAAATCATGTTAATACTTGTGTTATTTCATGCAATGTTTTTTGTACCAAATAGTATTATCCATTTTACATAAAGGACTTTATTTCTTGCAAAAGAAAAATTGCACAAATTTTCATGAAATATATATGCATGCTTTCTATTGGTTATTTGAAAATAAAAAATAAAGATGAACTTATATATGTGTCAACAAAGTTAAAGCGTCGTCTATTATTTTGTGTGATATTTTTCATACTAAATTGTATTTTCTTTTGCATGGAGTTTTTTTTTTCTAAACAAAGAAAAAATATTTATATGAAAATAAGTAAGTACCACTAATACCAAGCATGCAAAAGCAAAAAGAAAGGACCCACACTTACCGGGGGGGTCTCAAGCCCTCAACCATTTTACAGCTTACAATGGTTATCATCTATTTATAGGAAAGTCTCTCATGAATATAACAACCATTTTACAAACAAAAGTCCCCTCCTTATATCGTAGCACCATTCACCATCATTATGTTTTATTTATCGTTAAACAGTAACTTGTGCATTTTTTTTTCCAAAATTTAAAAAAAATCAAATTTTAATTTATAATTATAAACTTGAGTTCACTTTTATTAACAAAAAAAACTTTTCTTCACTTATTTAATATCATTATAAAAAAATATAAAATTTAAATGTGATTTACTCACGTTTAAAATTCACATAGAAAAGATTGATTAATTATAGCACCACATATTTAATTTTTTCAGTTTAGCATCCATTTATTTTGCTTTAAACAATTAAACATGTTCATGACCAATACAATTGATTTCAACAATGTTAAGGGTACGGTGTAAAAAAACAATGTTAAGGATATCATGACAAATTTTTCGGTTTGGTGAAAAAGGGCCGTGAAAATAATGGATTTAAGACAAGATTTTTTTTTCATTAAAAAATCAAAAAAATATTATTTTTGTATGAAATTCACCGAATAATTTATATTTATACCTCAAAACTCAACTAAACACAATTCATATTTCTAATTTCAATTTTAAAATATATTATCACTTCTAAATATAAATTCCCTTTTTTTAACCTCAACTCTTTTAAACTTATTTTCTTAAAATTATATTTATTACTTTCTCCGTCCCAAAATAATAATCATCCTAAATTATCTTACACAAACAAAAAATAATAATAAATAAATGAAATAGAATAATAATTTATAAAATTAATTTTACATTATCATCAATTTATTTTTAAATTTTGTAGTTCATCCTTAATATATAAGTCTTAATATAAGTAAAAAATAATAATTATTGTCACATTAACAAACTAAAATAACAATTATATTGGAACAATTATTTTTTTTCTTATAGACAATTATAATAGAACGTGGGAGTAATTTTTTTTCAATAAATGGATCTAAATCATTAATAAGTGAAAATATATGTTTCTAGTTCCAACAAAAAAATAAAAAAAAAAAATATATATATATATATATATATATATATATATATATAGCCACTAAAAAATGTATTTTAACACTCAGCACCTCTTCATTTAAAAAAAATCATCTTTTTTTTAATTTATAACAAATTAAAGGGCAATTAAGTAATTTTTTAATGCAAATAATTTAATAATTAAATATATTTTTCTCTTTTCACTTCTTTTTTTAGTACTATGATGTATGACAACAGTTCCTTCCCCAAAGATTACCATATTGGTTAATCCATATTGTTACAAAAGTATAAATCTTCCAATCTCCATAGATGATAACTCAAAGTGCAGATTCATCTTTCTCCTTAATCCTCCTCTCTCAACCTTCTTCCATGCAACCCCAATTCAACCCCGACCTCTTCCACAAGCAGGCATCCTTCCCTTTCCTCCTACTGCCTCCACCAATTTTTTCTTCTCCGTCTCTAATTTCATTCGTGTTGTTGTTATCAGTGAATTTTTTGCATTTGATTGCTTAATTTTGTTATTTCCACAAACAAAATAATCCTCTGTTAATCCATTTTATCAAATACCTTGATGTCAAATGAAAAAAAAAAAAGAAAAAGAAACCGACTGAGATGAGTTTTATTACAGTGGTAAAAAAAACTGTGTGAACTAATTTCGGTGGCACCATGACAATGGAAGCAAGTGCATCTTCACATCATAGAGAAAAGGAAAATTACTTAATCTATGCTGACTAATAAAAGAATGATGTTTTTTTTTCTAAATGAAAAGGTGTTGAGTGGTAATTACACCTTCGATATTTTAGGTGGGTTATATATATATATATCCTATCATGGTACGAGACTCAATAATCAAGATAAATTATTAAAAAAATACTAACTATGAGAATCTTTAATCAATATATAAATCTTAATTAATGATTTTAATGTTAGTGTTTTTCTTTTGGGAACAATATTAATGCTTGCTAGTCTTAAACATGAATGAATAAGTAATCCTACACCCAAAAACATTTTTAAAAACAAAGAACTATAATTGAGAAGCAAGTGATGATAACTTCTGCAATAGAAATTTTAAACCGCAATCACTGCATCTGAATTCGCACATCTATTGGCAAATTAGGAAACATTATGCAGTGGTGCCCTCTCTGATTAATCATTACATGCTACATATAAGTCTACCATGGTCTTCATTGTTCTACTACACCCCCACGGTTTTTTTTAATAGTTTTTAATTTTTTTGTTCTCTCCAGATAATTTGAAATAAAATCACGATGGGGCAATCTTTGGACCATGGATGTTTCATAATATACGTATGAACTTCAGAAAGAATATATCAATTAAGTTATGAATAATAATAATATGATGGCATATATAATAGGACGAAGTTTCTATATATATTATAGGCGATCATTTGGTTAAGTTTTTATGACTCGAGTTCCAAAACATGATGCGTCATTATGGTGGCATTCATGTAATCGATTTCAAATATTGATTTCATTTTACATGAGTATTCTTCTTTATATAACTTGAGAAATGTTACCCCTATTTTTTTTTTTTAAGAAAAAAAAGTTTTGTGAGATGTGAGATAAGTAAATCTCAACTGTATAATTCAAATGAATGATTAAAATTAAAGTTAATTTAATCAATTTTTTAATGGTATATAATTGTATGATTAAGATTTATTCATCTCCCTTTTCATACCCCTTACTTGACATAACCTCGTATTCTTAATTATGTAACTTTAATTTTAACTTTTGTTCTTCATGCGCTCATGAAGATTGCTACTCCTGTAATAATAATATAAAATAAAATGATGTTAAAAAAATATAAATGAAGCAATTTTGTCTAGCTATATATTTGTCTTCGTAAATACGTATATATGCATACAAATATATACTTAATTACTAAAAAAATTACATATACTTAATCCAATCATTCATACAAATAATTAAAAATAGACTAAATCTAATTCAACTCCATAAACTTATAAAATTTAAAGTAAGAGTTTTTATGACCAGCTCAACCCAATTACTCGTCTTGACCCAAAATTATTTTGAATTGTTTTTTTCATAATTTTTAATTGGTTTGAGTTTAGAAATTAGACCCAATACATATTATGTATGGATTTGGATTGTATTTTGAGTCATCTTAACTGAGTTCAAAGTCTCTCTTTTTTTATGAAACAAAGTCTAATATATTTTTAAAAAGTTAATAGATAATATTTTATTTAACATGATATTATATTTATATTAATATTGATATCATGAAATACATATTGTAAAATATATATCATAACTTTAATTTTACAATTTAATTATAAATAATATTATTATGTCTATAAATCAGGTTAATATGGTCTTCTTCCAAATATTTTAGGTTGAGTTCAAATTTAAATATATTATTCCAAATTGAGTAAAAATAAAGTTAAATTTATCGTCTCATGAATACCTCTAATTCAAAGGATAGGATTGCCTTTGATCCAATATTATAAATTAAAAAAAATACTAAAACTCATTTAATCTCAAGAACTAATTCCGGAGAAGAAATGTGTTAAAGTCTTGTAAAAATATTTTAACTCTATTTTTACTTAAAATATTTAAAAACATATATTATTTTGAAATCAATTTTTTAAATTGAAACGAATTCTTTTAATTACTGGTATTATCGTATTACGATTACGATCGAGGCCACAAAAAATATTCACATCATTATGTCCATGCGCATGTTCGCACCAGTATTAATCAATTAATGGATCTAACTCTGACATATGCGCCTATTATGTGTGTTTTCAAACAATAATTGCTGAGACAATGTAAAAGAACAGAGAAAAGGGGGGATAAAGTACGAGATTCATTAATTAAAAGCCAATATAAATTTGGGGGTTGAATTAGTTTATTTTAAGGTAATTATTGTGTTTTTATTAAATTATTATAGTTTTCTGGAAAAACAAATTGTTATTTTTCTATATAAAAAAAACTACATCAATATATTAAGTGTCATAAAATTACAAAAATATTGACAGGATTAACACGACGCTTTTCTTATTTTAATTGAAGGTATAAGTAAATATGTTCAATAATGAAGAGTACTAATTAGAGCATTTCCAACAGGATTTCTTGAAGGGTTTCTTAACTAAAGAAATTATATGATAATGAAAGTTCTTTAAATATAAGACTTGCTTGTATTTTCTATAAGAAATTATTTCTAAATAATAAAAAAATAATGTTTATTTGACATATAGCAACACTATAATTAAATTATAATTAAGTGAAAATAAAAAAAAATGAGTTTGTTGAAGTTTGTTATTATTGAAACAAAATTATATATAAATTTCTTATAATGACACGACGTTGTGAAAATAAAAAAAATACAGTGGAATAAGAAAAAATAACTTAAAAATTTATTTAAGAAATTCAAAAAGTAACTTAATAAATCCACTTAAGAAATTTCTATTGAAAATGCTCTAAATAGAAATTTTTAATTTTTGATAACCTCAAAAAATAAAAATAGAAATTTTGAAGGAAAAGTGCATTCCCACTAATTCCATCAAGGCACGGGTGATCTTAACAAAGTCATGCTTCATCAAGTGCATACTTTAAAAATAGCCTTTTTTTTTGGAAAAAAAAATTAACTAATTTTTTTTAAAAGAATATTATTTTTACAAAACAAAATAATCCAAACACTCACCAGTATTTTTAATGTGCAATTCATAAAGATTTTTTTTCAAATTCATAAAGAATTATGTTATCTATGTAACAACTCATTTAATAGTTTATACAATAATATTTGGTTTTATCTCATCACTTATCATATCTCTTACTCCTCGCTCTATTTTTTTCTTATTATAGCTGTAAAATTTACTGTACAAATACCAGAAATGTTGGATATGAATTACATATGTCTATAGGTACAAAAAAAAAAGTGATCACAGCTAAAATTCCAATGGATAGCAAGGGAGAGGGGACAGCATGAATTGTCTATTATTAATGAATGTTTCAGTGCAGAATGTCCCTTGTCTTTGTTTTGAGTATATAGTGTGTCTCCTTTTTCCCTTGAGTTTCATTTTCTCACCTCCATGCATGTCTATGCTAATGCATTGCCAGTTTTGCTACATTGTCCCCTTCTTCTTCCTTATTGACTCTTCTTCTTCCTTTGTTTGCTTAAGATTTTGATGTCTTTTTCTTCAGTACAAGATCCAATTACTATTCATAGTCTTTTTTTGGAGTAATTTAGATCTAACCGGTTTATTGTATATTTATTAACTTTTTCGACAGGGTTGGTAATAAATTAGGAAAAATACAAGATAACCCTCCAGTTGTATATGACTGGCAAGTAGAGAACCTCCTTTTCAGAGGTCAAAGAGATCAAGTTATTTTAAGATAAAGTTATTCTATTTAATAACTATTTGTATGTATTAAAATTAATTAACTCAACCATTAAATAGAGACATTTTATTGCATATATTAAGTTTTTTTTGTAAAAAAAAAAATTGATACTGTACTAAATAAATTTATTTTATCATGTAATATATATTTTAAAATATACAAAATATTAAGGGTATAGTATTTTTTTTATTTCTCTAAAAAAATTCAAATTTGAATTAGTCTTTTAAAAAAATTGTCATTTTTGTCCTTCTAATTTGAAAACATTTCATTTTTAGTTCTCAAAATGTATTTTTTAGTTTATAACAACAACAAAAATTATTTATAGTCACTTTAAAGATCAAAAGTGAAGTACTTTTGAATTAGAATGGAAAAAATGGAACAAAAATTGTTTTAGTAGTTAATATCGATGTTCGTCAATAACAAAATATTTAATTATCAAGTAATGAATGAATTATTATAAAGATGACAAGATAGTTAATAAGTGGCATCAAACATCACCTTATAAACTTACTCATGTTTGGTATTGATGAATATTCCTAATCAAATAATCAACTTTTTTATTTTCTAAAAATATATAAAAACAAATAATTATAGTGTCAACGTAAGTTAAACAAAAACTAATTTGATTCAACATTTTCTGCAACATACTTATATTATTATAATTATTATTCATTAATTGGTTTTTTCTTCTTTTTGTTTTAGAAGGGAAAAATAAGAATTGGGCCTGACTCGTGATATAAATTAAATTAATGATATATAATGGACGACTAGTCATTTGTCAATTTGTGGAACCCAATGACTTTTAATTCACCAAAAACAAGAGCATCGAATACAGCTTTTAAAATGAAGTCAAATATCAAAATATATATAACTATGCCATGCAAAAATAAGTGATTTTAAATTATAATTCTTTTTTATTATTATAAGACTTTTTTTCAAAAATTTTCTTGTACCTTTTTTAAGAATTTTTTTTAAATTTTTAGATGTATTAATTTTTTTTCTATATATCCTTATTTAAATATTCTCTCTTCAAATATCAATAAAAAAATAATTAAGTGGATAGAGAAATAAAAAATTATAATTTTAAAATAATAATACAACTAATTGATAGATTGATAAATGTAATGTAATTAGTTATTTTATAAGGAACATGAATTAGTTAAAAGGTTTTTATATAATTAAAGATAAAAAGAGTATTTAAAAAATCATTGTTGAAACAAATGATAGAGTTAGATGACTAAAAGGGGGTGAAAATTTGGGTAAGAACTTCAGTAGAGAATATTATACAATTTGGAGTATATTATTATTTACTCTTTAAAAATATATTTTCTCTCTCTATATATATATATAATGAAACCTAAACTTCACATAAATTCACCCCTTCAAACCGTATCATACTATCATCTACCTTAAACAAGTTGATTACGGGAAGAAAAGTAATCTTGTTCAAAAGGTCTAGTTAGAAGATTTTATGGTATTGAACCTAAAATTTATTAAATCAAACTGTTACAATCTTCACCAAGAAGAGAAACTAGCTTTGTTTCACATCTAGTCAGTCTTAAAATTATGAATATCATGAAAACTAAGAGATTACCATTGTGATATAAATATTATTTGATAGAGAAAAAATGGTTTTAGAAGTAAGTAATTTAAAAATAAACAAATAAATAAAACTACACGACTATTTAGTTTCTAATAATTAAAAAAATAGAAATTTGTGCTCTTTTAAAATATTAATTTTGTCTAATCAAACTAATAAATGAGATATAATAAGTTGATTGACTTAGAAATAAATGAAACCAATTAGTCAAACAAAGAAAATTGTGCAATCTAATATGTTTTTATTTTGGAGAAAAGGCCACTTAGACCTCTAAAATTTTGATAAAGATGATCAAATTTATCAAACTTAGAAATGTGTTTCACAGACTAGAAAAAAAAAAGATAAAATAGCGTGTGACAATAAATTTGGACTTTTTTTCATTGTAACAGAATAGTCACATTAAAAAGAAAAAGATCCACATAAATGACTGTAACTAAATCTTTTTTTTTCCTTTCCTTATAGTGATAATTTGTTACAAACTTACTAGTTATATATTTTTTTTGTCATTTTTTCTTTAACATGACCAATTCTGTTATTAAAAATTAAGAAAGAATTCAAATCCTATGATTAATTATTTATATATGTGGCCAATTACCACCTTTCACATCATGATTAACACAAGGTCCGGTTCACCTATATTAGCTGCAACTTATCAGGGTGACATAATATAAACATGAACTCTAAGAAAGTGTCTTCTTTCCCTTTGTGGGGTGTTTAGTGCACATAATAGTGTAAACAATAACCATTTCATTTTCCTTTCTGTTCGTTGTTTGCGATATTGGTCTTTGTTAACTTGTTGAAAATGTTAAGAATCACGAGGAACTGATAGATGTTGCCCACATATTGTGTCACGATCACATTGACTGCTACTTTTAAAAAATATATAATTAGCCTAAAATATGATTTTTTTTCTTCATGAAAATGTTTGAAATCATCTTGGTAAGATTATTAATATATTTTTATTTCTTATAAGATTGAAATGTGTTATTTTTTTTAGAGACAAAGTTTAAATAAATCCGAATTTATAATGACGTTTTTTATATCATAAAATCAGTATAAATGTGATCTTTTTTTATATAAAAAAAATAATGCATGTATGTTTATATATTAGAACCTTTTTTTGTGCCTAAAAATGATATAATTAACTTTACGAAGATAAAATACATATTAAAATTTTGTGTAAGAATTTTGAATATTTTTATATTTATAATGATAAAAAATAAAATAAAATAAAAATTGAAAAAGAAGGAATAAAAGCTAGAAAAACGAAATGAAATTTGTTAGCACACTATAAATTAACATGGGTTGCGAGTCAATTAAGAAAAGGGTTATAATCATTCCAGATAGAAATGTATTATTATTAAGTTTTGTGAACAATTAGGAGTTGAATGAATGTGGTCCTGATTATTTCTCTTTGTAACTTTCAGGGAAAATGGGTGAGGCTTTCTAAAGTCCCCAACTAGTGGAAGATCTGGCTAAACTAGATGTGATGGGGCCCACTGGGTTTTATTGTGAGGTGGGTCCCACATGGGGGATGTGCTTGATTGATATGATGGTTTGATTTATGGTCTTTGTTGCAACGATTTCATTTCCACTTTTATTAAACAGCTTGATTGGTACCATGAGTATATATGGTTTCATCACAAATATCTCAAAAAAGAAATGAATGGAATGGGAACCATGAAAGCACTTTGGGTTATAACGATAAGCCATTTTCTACACGGTCAAAAAATAAATAAATATTAGAAAAAAGTCTTTTACTTTTTTTAATCTCTTTTTGGGATCAAAACGTACTCATTAAACCATTTATGTGATACCATATTGGCAAACATTTATGATCTTAGCTTCATGTGTAACACATCATAAGAGCAACCCCACCATGTACCGTTAATATATTATTTAAGTATAGCCTCTGCACAGAAAACGTGGATGCTTTTTATTATTATATTAGATATATTAGACAAGAAAACTTTATTCCAAAACGCTAGTTGTCTTGTTTTAAGCTTTCAGGGAATTTTCCCCAACTTTTTTAAAGGAAACTGATATAACCAAATATTTGACTTTCAACACTTGAAAATTATTTTAAAAGTAATTATATATTAGCATACTTTTTCCTGAAATTTTAATAAATTAAGATCACGTATACTTTAAAATAATTTAAGAGTATTTTTTTAATCATAATATTGATACAAATTTATTATGATAGAATAAAGTGATAAATCTTTATTAAAAACCATGAACATTCATAAGGTATATATATATATTTTTAATATAATTTATTTCATATTCATAATTAACTAAGATTCAAATCTTGAATTATTTGATTAAAGATATCATCTTTATTAATATTTAAGAGTATTATGTATACATGTTTGAGTAAGAGTATAATTTAATTAAATATTTATTGTATAAGTATTCATGCATAAGTTGTTTTTGTAATTGAAGAAAAAAAAAATTAAACTATTTTCATATAACTTATAAATTGTTTTTGTTGGTTATTTTGAAGAGTTTGTTAAACCAAACTGAAAATGACTTATAAATATATTATAAGTTATGTTTATAATTTTTCTAATATTTATATAAGTATTTACGTTATAAGATAAATCTAAATAATCTGTAAATAAAATTTTAGAAACACAATTGAACGTATTAATTATCAGCGCTCTTGGATAAGACGGTTGCATAAAGCTCCTAATGGCTATTTGGTGAGAACGAAAAGAGGTGATGGACTTTAAAATACAACTCTAACGTGTGATCTTAGGTTTGGTGTAGAAATTTGTGTATAAAAGTATACTTTTAAAAAAGATTCTTTGCTTTAGATAATTTGGTCATATATTGAAAATTTGTTTAAATATTATTATTTAAACAATAACAGCTACATCAAAACTATCGTACTCATCAGAAGTAGATCTGAAGTGGTAGAATTCGAATGAAAACCCATATCCATTTTTTCTCACCAAGTTGCCAAAGTTGTCGCATATCTCTCTCTTTAATTTGTGGTCTCTACCTTCACTTACTCGATCAGCAAGACACAGACTATAGCTGCTCCAGCTTCACTTCCAACTTTGTGGAGCTCGGACGCACAATATTGAGACACTCCTACGCTGCGCCAATGAACACAAAAGACAGCAAAAAAAAGAGGGAGAATAAAAGAAAAATCACAGCTTCGTCCTAAACATAAATCATGTTATAATACATTTACCTAGTTAACTTAAGTTCATAACATGCTTTAGTTTGAGAAAAACGTGTTTTTAGTTCATATAGTTTCTATCAAACATGATCAGGGTTACTATTTGCATTCATATTGATATATATCCTCAGACTTTTAAAAATATATGTAGATTTAATTAGCTTCTGATTTCCAAAAAAAAAAATATCATGTTAGTTTAGACAAAATCCACATTTTTTAAAGTTTTGGACTAAATTTATTAATATAAAAATACAAAAACCTTTACCAACACATTTTTTTTCCCTTTGGGGTAGAAATATGAAGAAAAGGTAGAAAGAGGAAGTAATGAAGAAATATGAAGAAAATGAAAAAGGTAGAAAGAGGAAGTAATGAATGTCATAAGTAAGGTGATAAAAAAATAAAGAGAGAGATATAAAAAATAAGATCAAGTGGGATGAAAGATAAAGGGGATGTATATTTAAAAGATTTAATTTAATCCTCAAGTTTTTTAAAATGTATCACTTTAGTTTCATTCGTTGAATTGGATTGACGCCATAAGGATTGCGAACACCAACGGTTTCTTTTATGAATAATGATGGTTTTTAATCGTCACTATATTTATTATTAATTTTTAAAATAAACATAGGTATCTTCAGTGGCGGATCTAAGACCCTGAGTCAATGTGGGCAATTTACTTTTCAAATAATATAAATTAATAATAATTATCATTATGCATATGAAGATAAAGACATAAGTACCAAAATCATAAAATTTTAATGTATTTATTCAAATAAATTACATACCTTATAGTTGTCATCTACATGATTTCATGTTTTGAAATCGTTGAATGATCCGTTCATTGTCAATCTTATTGAACACATCTTTCTCAATATAAGTCACTAGACAATCATTCATCCATGCATCTCCCAACCGATTATGCAATCTATTTTTCACAATTTTCATGGCAGAAAAGGCTTTTTCCACAATTGATGTGGCAACAGGCAAAATCATTGCTAACTTCAAAAGAAGGTAAATTAATGGATAAACAAGATGTCTTCCAGTTTCAACCAACTTCTCCGAAAGATATTTTATTCCTTTCAAAGATGAAAATTCTACATTGCTACGCATATCAATGATGTAAGTCTCAAGTTGATTATCAAGCATCACTAATTTAATTGCAGAGAATTCACATGGATAAAACTTTGTAAATTCAATTAGCCTTGCCTTATCAAAAGCAAAGAATAAATTGGTTGGATTCAAACAATCCATGCAAAAAAGCAATCGAGTATTTGTCTCAGTAAAACGATCATTAAGTTCCTGAAGTTGCATGTCCACAACAGTATAAAATAATTCAACACAATAATGATGCTCAGTTGTGATAGCTTGAGCTTTACCTCCACGTCGTGATCTCCCCTTATAAAAAAATGTCTTCCATATTAGGAATGTTAATGAAATGCTTATCACAAAATGAATTTACTTCCTGCAGTAAAGACTCCAATCCATTATCCCTCATAGTTTGCAACCGTAGCTCTGTGATGTTAACCAAGTTCATAGCATTGATGATGTCTTGATCTTTCCTTTGCAATGCCTGTGATAATTCATTTGAAATACCCAAGACATTTTTCATCAAATGCAATGTGAATGCAAAATCAAAATCTTCTAGCAAATGTAAAAGACCATTTGCTTCAGCTCTTTGATCTGCATTTGATCCATCTTCTTTTATAATTTCAAGAACATCAATTATAGAAGAATACATCAATATCAAATTGATCAAAGTTGCATAATGTGAACCCCAACGAGTATCAACAGCTCGTTTAAGACTAGTTTCTTGTTTCAAACCTTGTCCACTAGGAATTTCTCTTTTTCCCGATGCCTCTCTAACATAATTTATTTGTTTTTCACGAAGCATGTTATGTCGTTTGCAAGATCCCCCAACAACATTTAATAAAGTGGACACCAAATTAAAAAGAGAAGCAACTTGAATGTGATTTTTTGCAACAACAACTAATGTAAGTTGTAATTGATGAGCAAAACAATGTACATAAAAAGCAGATGAATTCTCCTTTAAGATCAAACTTTTAAGACCAGAAAATTCCCCTTGCATGTTGCTAGCACCATCGTAACCTTGTCCACGAATTATTGATATACTAAGCCCATGTTTACAAAACAATTCATCAATTGCCATTTTCAATGATAAAGCTGTAGTATCTTTAACATGAACCATACCAAAAAAACGCTCAACAATACTTTCCTTTTTGTTAACATAACGCAAAGCAATAGCCATTTGCTCCTTGTTTGATATGTCACGTGCTTCATCAACAATGATAGCAAATAATTCATCTCCAAGATCAGTAATAATAGCATTAGTGGTTTCTAATGCAGCAGCATTAACAATATCTTTTTGGATTTTTGGAGCAATTAATTGATGATTTTCGGGAGCATTTTCCAACATAACATGATTTATTGATTCATTGTGTTCAGCAAGAAATCTAAGAAGTTCCAGGAAATTACCTTGGTTAGCAGAATTGGTTGATTCATCATGACCACAAAAAGCTAATCCTTGCTTTAATAGAAAACGAATACAATCAATTGACGTTGTCAAACACCTTCGATACAAGTCACGAACTTGTTCAAATTGCTTAGATATAACAACTTCAATATGTTGATTTTGATTCATTAAATCTTGACACTTCCTCCAAGCAATGTTATGAGCACTATTAGGACCTCCAACATGAGATGAAAGTCTTTCTTTCTTATTCCAATTTGTGAATCCCTCTATCACAAATGTATCACCACCTGATTGCTTTCCAAAATCATGCCTAAAAAGATAACAACACAAGCAAAATGCAGCATCTTTTTCTATGCTATACTCCAACCAGTTGCCAAATTCATTAAACCAAGAAGCACAAAATCTTCTTAAAGACTTTCCAATTTTTCTTTGGGGAAAATTATGTTGAGTAGGTTGACATGGTCCTCTTTGTAAATATGTTCTTCGTATCTTATCTCGATCATTAGGATGATATGCTGAAATTTTAATTCGTTTTCCTGGATCTGATGGCAAGTCTTCCAAATTAATTTCAATTCGTTGTTGTTGGAGACTTGATTCACAAGATTTTGATGAAGATTGTTGCTCATTTAATGGTAATTTCCTCTTCAAAAATCTATCCATGATCTATTTATAATTTAAAAGAAATTAATAATTCTAAATTTAAAATATCCATAAAAATTAAAAATCTATAAATTCATCAAACATAATTAATATATAATTATATTATTTATATATCAAACTTAAGGGGAAAAAAAGAAAAAAAATTGTGAAAAAACACATAACCAGAGACTGAGAGACATGTTTATAAGTTATAACAATTATCGGTAATTTGGTACCTAAATCTTTCTTTGCTTGTTGAGTTGTTGTGATTTTCCTTGCTCTTGTAGACTTGCAGAGTTACAGCCTCATATAACCCTCATCATCTCATGAGCTCTCTATTTTTCTAACTCCTCTATGCAAACATGTGGGGGAGTTTAAAGTAAAAGCGGAAGTGGAAGAGACAAATAATCTAAAATAATAAAAGAGAAACAAAAAACTGCCCTCTAGAAAACAAACGTGAAAGTAGAAGTGGAAGAGACAAATAATTTAAAATAATAAAAGAGAAACAAGAAACTGCCCACTAGCGTAAAAGTAGAAGTGGAAGACAAATAATTTAAAATAATGAAAGAGAAACAAGAAACGTGTGGGAGAAGGATAGAAAGACAAAAATTTATTCAGGGGGTGCACCAATCATCATCACTAACATAGAAGCCATAAGCCTCTTTTTTTATTCAGGGGGTGCACCTGCCCACCTGGGATACACGTGGGTCCGCCACTGGGTACCTTTGTTCACCATGACCTCCTCTAGGCACCACCTCCGCTTCCTCTCCTTCAAAAAGTTCTTTCAATCCCAAGGTAATGGTTGAGGCAGCATCAAAACCAACCCAATAGCATGGGCAGCCACATAAAACAAAACCTAGGGTTCACCACCACACTGCTGGGCACACAAATCCCAACCTCCAGATAAAAAAAAAAAACTAGGGTTCATGGAGCTAAATTGCACGATGTTGTTTCGTAAGGTACCCCACCATAGATCAAACATGTGACAGCCGAATCGCAATGCCACACAACAACCTAGGGCTTCCCCACAACTCCATCGCAAAAACTAGAACCGAGAAGGTTACTGAACCTGTAGATTTCGTGAATATAAGTAATTCAGAAGTGGTGATTCAAATCGAAGGGTGAGGCCATGTAGCTGAGGTGAAATTAGAGGTGGCGCGTGGAGGTGGTCACAGTGAAAAAAGGTGGTTGTGTGTAATTTTAAAAATAATAATAAAGAAAACTATTGGAATTTCCAATACTAACGGCATCAATCTAATTCAATAGAAGGATGCATTTTAAAAAACTTGAGAACTAAATTAAATATTATAAGACTAAAATATGTTTGTCGTCCTCACAAATATGAAAATGTTTTGAATTCCTTGCAAAAAATTTAGTACGTTTTTTGTTCTCACAAAATTGAAATGTATCATTTTTTTACTCGACATAATTTGGGTAAATTCAAACTTACAATAATTATTTTTTACATCGGTTATACGCGATCTGAATCACCACTTCTGAATTACTTCTATTCACGAAATCTACAGGTTCAGTAACCTTCTCGGTTCTATTTTTGCGATGGAGCTGCAAGGAAGCCCTAGGTTGTTGTGCGACATTGCAATTTGGTTGTCGCATATTTGATCTACGGGTGGGGTACCTTAAGAAACAACATCATGCAGTTTAGTTCTATGAACGCTAGTTTTTTTTTTGGATCTGGAGGTTGGGATTTGTGTGCGCATAAGTGTGGTGGTGAACCCTAGGTTTTGTTTTATGTGGCTGCCCATGCTATTGGGTTGGTTTTTATCATTTTTTGTTTCTCACAAAAATGCATATAATCGTAAATGGGATATTTTTTTTATATCAATTATGTATATAACCGATGTAAAATATGATATTTTTTTACATCGATTGTAAATATAACCAATGTAAAAAAAGTCATGTATGTAGATTTAGATGTCTGAACTTTGTTTCAAATAAAAAAAATAATACATTTTAATTTTATAAAAACAAAAAATACAGAAAATTTTATAGAAATAGATTTCAAACATTTCCATATTTATGAGAATGAAAAATACATTTTAACTGTCTTTTAAAAACTTAAAACTTAAAGACTAAATTAAATCTTTTAAAATAATTTAACTACTAAATTAATAATTCAGCATAATATTTTTCTTTCCCTTTTAATTTCAACTTTCCCTAACAAAATATAAGCCAAACATGGATATAATTTCCTGTGTTTCGATGAAGTACGTTTGGTTCGATCTTTTGTCCAGCCTGATGCATGATTTGACCATATGAGAGCAAATAAGAGTCATGGAATCAATTCTGTAGCAAGTCAGGTTGATCTTTGAACTTTGAAGTAATTCTTCCTAGGAAAAGTGAGATATGTACCGTTAATTAGCAACATCGATTGTAGGAGCTAGCTACTTTGTTCATTGAAATTTAAAGCTACTGAGCGGCTCTCTCCTTTATTTAATTAACACTTAATTATATAATTCATCTTTTAGTTATAATTAAAAAAATTAATTGAGTCTTTTAATTATTAAAATTTTTAATTAGATTATTAATTAAGTCTAATTATAATTAAGTCTCTTAATTATTAAAAGGTTTTACTTTTTTTTCTAAATTTTTATTTAACTGATTTTAGTCTTTAAACTAACTTTTTATTGTTTTTTTTTTCATGTCTTTAACTCTCTCCATTAAATGATGACAAAAAAATTATTTGGAAAAACTATTCAGAATGTAATCAAACATTCTCTCAAGGTTTAAAACCATCAGAAATTACTTCTCTAAATTTTTTAAATCTCTCCAATGAAATTTAAAAGCCACTCAATCCAAAATCCTCTCGCATTAAACACCATGAAACAAAAGAAAATGTTAGAAGAGTGTCCGATGCAGAGACATATCGCTGGCAGGATTTAAATATCTCCTGCAAAAGCAAAGAATCTAATTTATTACCTGTATTAGTTTTAAGTTTTAGAACTTAAAAAAAAGTTTTATTTTTTATGAGGGATTACAATAGTATGGGGATATTTTAGGAGAAATAAAGAAGAGTGGTAAATAATTTATTTATTTTTTACAACCAAAAGCAATACTTTAATTTAGCTCAGTTGGATAAACTACAACACATGATTTTGTTTTTTTACTTAAAAAAAACTTTTTTATGCTTTAAGAATTAAGTAAAGAATATTTTAAATTTAAGTTAAAAATTAAGTCAACTTTATTTTAACAACCCACATATTTTGTTTTGAAATTATCATTTAAAATTTATACTAAAAACCTATAGATGTCACCAACAGGCTGTTACTTTATTTTAAAGTTTGTCTTGACTTATAATAATTGCGATCATTCATTATCATATTTTCCTAAAATATCTAAATATTGCTATTATAGGTTGAATTTGTGATAATTACCCAAATACACGCCAGCGTTAATTACTTGACTTTACACCAAGATGACTTCATCACTTGATTTATTTTTTTTAAGTGTCATCACTTCATTGTTAAGCAGAGCACCAGGAAGCATATTGATTTTAAATTGTGTTTAGAGTAAACTTGGACAAAAATGACATCATATTCCTAGAGGCTAGAGGTAGGAAAAGGAGAAGGGATTCCCTGCTTAACACACTTCTTGCTACATTTCTTTTATTATACACTTTATTTTTATTATTATCAGTTAAAATTTATTAAAAAATTGATATTTTGAGAGAACAAATTCTTCTTATATTTTCTGTGTAACTTTTTTTTTTGGGCTTAGGTATTACTTTCCAAAAAAAATTATTACAAATTATAAAATTATGAGAGATCCATTAAATAAGAAGAGAGATTTATAAAAATTTTAATTTTTAATTAATTTTAGTTAATAAAAAAATATGTTGTTTTCACTATGATATTAATGTGAAATATATTATATCAATGATTAATCTTTGATAAAGAAACTAATCGATCATCTTTAGTAAAAGTTTTCTTCCTAATTAGATTTTTTATCAAGTTAAAACTCGAGGTATTGCTTAATAAATAAATGCTTTTAAAAAGATTACAAAGAATTGTTAATATATCTTACACATATATAAGTGCAGTATGTCTTAATAGGAACAATCCAACAAAAATAGGAACGATTCAATAAATAAACAGAGTAAAGGACACAAACTCCTAAGACTAACAATGTGTATGTTTGATTTACAGTTAAAAAAAAAATATGATGCGAGTTTCAATATAAATCTAATGGATAAAAATAAAATGAGTGCAAAAGCAAAAATCTTAGATAAATGTTTGAGTTGTGGTTGGATCCTCAAAATCAGTTTCGCTAAGAATTTGATAGGTATCTTTTGCAAACGACCGTTGAATCCGTATGAAGATGTGTGTTATCGCATAATAAACAACATTCCAAATATCCTCTAATTTATTGGTAAAATTATTTTTGTCTCAAACATAATTTTTAACGGAATCCCAAATATGCTCTCCTTAAACCTCAAATCCAATTTCACCCTTAATTCTATTTTAAAGAAAAATAGACCCTTTGCTTTAACTTAAGTAGATGCCATTTAATATTTGACATACTTCGAATTAAGAGGCGTAAGCTGTGTCATGTGTGGTGTGATTCAACCCATGGGAAGAAAAAGTGATGGTTTAATTCTTGACTTCTTGAATGGAAAATCTTGGAATATGCCTTTTGTAGACCACAAATGTGTGAAAAGCTTCATGTTAGGGGCATTTTGAGGGCTCATTTTAGGAGACAACAAAGTGGCATTACTTAAACTCTGTCTGGGCAAAAGAAGCCAGCACAAGGATTGGGAATCATTATGGTGGGCATTCAAAAGGCTCATTTTGGACCAAATGATTTAGTTTAGAGAAAGCATCTTTCGACATTTTTTGCAATTACAAGAGTGATAGAAAAAAAAAAGAATAGCTTTCAACAAAACAAATAGAATAAGTAATATAATGAAAAGAGATAAAAAAAATATTACAAAAATGTTGTAAAAATTATTATATAAATAATATATAACTTATATTTAACTTTTAATATGTTTTTTAGGAAAGACTGCGGGAAAAAAACTTAAGGCAAAAGAAAGGAAAATAATAGAAAATGAAATGATTTTGAAAATTGTTTAGTGGTAAAGAAAATGAAAGGAAAAAACTTAAATATATGTAAAATGGCATAAATTCCGTACTAAACGGGTATGTAAAGATGAAGAAAATTTAGTCTATTAAATTATAAAAGTTATTTTTCTTTCCAATTTGTAATGATTGAAAATATAAGTAGATCCTAATATGTTTTTCTTTTTCTTTCCTTTTTTTTATTAAACTAGCTTAATTACATGTGTCTGTATTAAATTCACATTTTATAATTTATAGGAGTAACTTTTTTATATTTTTTGAATTTTTAACATATTTATTTAGTTTCAATTTTAATAATGTATGTTAATAAATACGGGTCTAAGTGGATTGGACCCAATTTACCAACCCGCCCAATTCAATCTAATCTAATTAAATTTGTGCCATTTGGATTGAATCATTAGATTAGATTGATTTTAGTTTATTGAATCTGATTACAAGTAGGTTAGGTGACATGTTTGGAGTTTTGAACATGACCAAGATCCAACTCAACCCACATAAATTAAATTATTAATATAAAAATCTTAAATTAAAGACATTGAAGGTAATATACTATTTATTTTAAGATAATACATTATTTTAAAGTGTTTATTTAAAGATAATAACATTATTTTGTAAATGAATGATATTGAGTATATATTTATGTTTTGTTTTTTTTTATTTATCATACCAACAGTACAATATTTTATGCATACTAATTTTTAAAATATCCTTATTATTCTGCCAAAAAAATATTCTTACTATTTTAAGTTTGAGAATTTATAAAAAATATTTGCAGATGTAATGAGGTGACATCTTTTTAATGGTTCAATCCAATAACTAACTCAATCCAATCCAATCTAATTAAAGTTGAAGTGGGTGGAAAAAATAAAAATAATAAATTTAGTTCAACATAACTAAATTTAATTGAATTGAGTTAAAAAATAGATAAAGCTTAATTGGGTACTTACACTCCTATTAGTAGATATGTAAATAAATATTAAATATATTTTATATAACACTTGTGATGAATTTAAAACTTTTTAAATTACAATATATAATATTTAGTAAATATATAAAATAAATTAATGATTTAAATTATTTTATTGGACAATCAATTAAAATTATGCCATGTAAGTTTCATAATAATAAAATATATTTATATGAATTGACTTAAATTTTACCCGTCCAAATTAGAAAAACAACTCTTTATTAGCTGTGTTTACATAAAATTTACTTTTAACATAATTACTATATTTTATAATATATCTATAATCAAATCTTTTTCCACATTTGTACTTTAATCAATAAAAAATATACCATATTAATTTACATGACTCTTAAACCTATTATATAATATTAAAAAAATAAAATAAATATAATATTTAAATATTTTAATTTATACGATTCTTATATACTATAAATAATTTAAGATTCTATTAAAAATAGAATAAATATAAAATCTATTTTAATTGTATTGGTTGAAGAAAATAAATATAAAATATGATGTTACATCACTCCATAAAATAAAATCGTCATCATATATATCATATTTTATATTTATATATATATATATATATATATATATATATATATATATTAATTATAGATGATACCAAAATGAAAAGAAATAAAGATGGATGGTTTTTCTTTCCTCCTTTTTCATTTCTTATACTTTAATATTTTCCAGACTGACATACCATTAAAGTAAAGCCTATTATAACGGCTAACGAAGTCGTAATGGAGGAAAAGGGAATTTATGTTAACAACTCCTCCAATTTATAGTTTCCTCGTTGACATGAAATAAAATATTTGGAGAAAAAATGCTACTAAATATATTAGTAACATTTTTATTGTTTAATAATTTAATAATTTTCTCTTAATTTTAGATAAAATACAGTCTTTCTAATCTACAGTTTTAATATCAGATAAAGTTCATGTATTTTTTATTAAATAATAAATGAGAGTAAATAAATAAAAAGTAGCACCTAAATTGTTTAATAGTTTAATAATTTTCTCTCAATAAGAAGGTATATCTTAGAATGTATTGCTATCATTTGTACGTCTTTGTAACTCAATTGGCATTGGCTGAACTATATTTTTAAACTTATGATATTAAAGGTTTAATATTCCTCCGGATGCTATATATATAAATAAGGTCTATTTGAGTAAGTTTTTCTAGAAATACTTTTAATAGAAAAAAATAGCATTCTCCATAAATTAATATGAACTTTAAATGTCCTTTTGTTTTTTAGAGAAATTATATGGAGAGGTTATACAAATTAGTTAAGAAAAATTTATTTTAACTCATGAAAAAACTCATCTTATTATTTTTTCCTCTTAAAAATACTTTTAAAAGAAGCTTATGCAAACATGTTCATATACTCTACACTAATTTGTGTTCCCGATTAAAAAAAAAAAAAAAAACTCAGCCAGATCACGGGTTTTTGTTATTATTTATTTATAATTTATCTTTCCTTTTTTGTTTTCTAAAGCAAGGATCGTATTATTAGTGAAGGTTCCTAGATTTTTCATAGGCGACCCACGGGAAAGTAAAGAAAATAAAGAATACGAAGGAATTGAGACTTCAGAGCATTCTTGGTTGTTGATTGAAAATCGGATATTTACATTCCTAAAGTTGTCAGCATAATTAATTATAAAGCTTTTTTTTTTTAAAGAAAATTATAAAGCTATTAAGAGTGAGTAGAATGTGGTACGAAAATGTTTAAATTTCGAAAGGAATGAAAAAAAAAAGAAGCAAAAACGAGGATTAAATAGATTGAGATTTTAGGTTAGTACCAACTCATATGCTCATTAAATGATTAAACATGGCATTTTTTTTTTCATTTTAGATTTTGTTAGATGGTGAAGATAGGATAAAAGTAGATAGAGTCAGAAAGTAAAATAAGAGTAAAATAATATATAAGTAATTATTTTTCTCTGTGTTCATCACGTGGCTATGTAACATTCACAAAAAGAAAAAGAAAAAATCACATGACTCTCCATAAATGTTATAATGTTATAAGATATTATCTTATTTAATGCATAACTAAGTATATTATCTCGTTACTTCAAAAAAGATTTAAACATAAAACAACTATAAATTATGCTTTAGACCCATCAACAAAAAGAAAATATTTATTAATAATTTTTATAATAAAAAACACCACATATATCAACAAAAGGCTTAATATATAGCTTTCTCCTGTAAAGTAAAAAATTATCTTAAAATTATCTTTAGGACTCACAACGTTGGGGTTAATCCTATATGCGCAACTTTATAAAATATTAGTTATTAGTTTAGTGTCGCCTGACTTGCATGAGTAGTAAATTTACAATTTATAAGAGTAATTTTTATATTATTTTTAATTTTTAATATATTATTAATTATTTTATCTAAATTTTAATACATGCATGTTAGTACATACGTGAATAAATATTTAAATATATTTTTATATACACACATGTTCTAAAAAATTGTTATTATTGAGATATTGTAGGTAGGATTTCTTTTACTTTGCATGCTTTCTTTTGATTTTTTTTTTATAAAAAAATTGATTTAGTTCATTTTTTTTATAGCTATGTTACAATTATGAAATATTTAGTAACTTTTGTTGATAACTAAACTTCTTCAATAAATAACATCTACCCACATTACAAAACATTTTTTTATAATAGATTTTTAAATTAATTAATTAATTATGTTAAATTTATCCTATATACAAAAATATTATAAGCAATAAAATTAATTTATTAAAAATAGTGATAAAAATTAATAGAATCATTTGCATATATTATATGGATGATGTAGTTTAATTTATTTTTTGTTTGATTTAAGTATTAATAATATAACTAATCATTTTTAAATTGATTAAATAAACTTTTATTTAATTTTTTTAAATGATAACATATTATTTAGAATAACTAAAATTAAACTTTTTAAAATTATAAAAATATCTTTTCAGAATAAAAAATTTATAAAATTAGAAATTTTTATGTATGGAAATAATTATATATGATCACTTTAACATATTTATTACATAATAATATTTTATATATGTGTTAGAAAAAATGTATCAAATTAAAAAAAAAATTGTATTCGGGAAAAAAAATTATATACGTGTGTTAGAAATAATGTATCAAAATATTTAAATAATAATTTAAAATTTTATTACATTAAATAGTAATAGAATAGTTATATTAAATATTGATAAATGATAGAATGTATACGAGAACTCTTAAAATATCACAAAAAAGTATACCTCACAGAAAAAGGAATGTATAATTGATAAATTAATTATACATGTAAATTATAGAAAATCAGGATAATTAATAAAAAAATTACCATAATTATAATACATTAAATAAATTAAATATCATATATAATAAAATATTCAGAATCAATTTAAAATGTAATGAATCAATTCAGTCAATATTTTTTAATCTCATACATCATTTAAATTATAATTATTTCAAAATAAAATAAATGTTTCACTTAATAGTATCATGATTCATTAATAAAATAAACATCATTAAAATGAATTGATTGAATTAAATAATAATATTTAATAATTTTGAAGGAAATAAATATCAAATTATCGGGTGATATAAACCATATAAATTATTAGAATCAAACTTTGTTTATATATATATATATATATATATATATATATATATATATATATATTATTTGATAAATATTTTTATATTATTTATTTTTAATTTATTAATAATAATCCTAAATATTTTTTGTTTACAATAGTGTATATTTTATTAAATATAGTAGGATGATTTACTTAAAAAGAATAAATTATTTATTCAGTACCCTGTAAATTCACTTGATATGAATTTGGTTATTATAAACTTTTAAGGATTATTTTACATAAAACAACCTCAAATGACATTGAAATAATCATTTTATCAAGTCATTGTACATTTTGGTAAATAATTTAATTAAAATAGTATTCAATTCAACATTTTATGCTTTTTTTTAAAAAAAAATAAAGGAGAAGTTGTGACAACTAATATCTCTCTCCCTCTTTTCCTAGACCAAATATTGCGAGACAATAAAACAACTTTTTGTTTTAGTTTTAAAATAATTTTCAGTTAGAATTGCCAAACAACTTGTATTTTAGTTTTAAGTCTTACTTTAAAATAACTTTTAAATGAAAAAATTGGAGCGAATAGAAATTTCGATTATTTTTATGTTTTATAATTAATAGTTGATAGGTTTAATATTACAAGTTTTTAAATTATTAAAGGCATGTTGGGGTGGTTGTAATTTTTTTAAAACTTAAATTTGAATAAAACATGTTTTGATAAAAGGGAATTGGAATAGTTTTAAAGGAATTTTAAAACTACTTTAACTCGCTTTTGGAAACAGAAGATAAGTGTTTTCTAATTCTAGTTTTAAATTTTTAGAAATTGTCTTGTCCATTTTAATATTTTCCTCCATCTCGTGGCTAATATATGTTGCATTTTGTTTAGTCTTTGTGAAAAGTGACAAAATGGGTAATCTAAACTAATTCAACCTGAACCCACTTGAACTCACTCAATGAATTATAAGAGTTAGACTTTAAATTTGACCACAAATTAAATTTGATCCTTTTTTTTTATCTTGATTTAATGATGCCTAGATATAGGCATACAAATTAAAACCCATAAAAGTTGAACTTTCATCAAGATTGAATCTTATTTTAGAATTTCAAATTGAACATGGTCTTTTTTTTTATCAATCCACCATAGCCCATGACCCACATTGAGTCCATAACTAACTCCACCCGAACTTGTTTGATGAAATATGGAGCATGGGTTTTAAATTTTGTGCACAAGTTAAATCTATGTCTTTTTAACTTAATTTGATCATCGCCTGATTTGGACTTAACTTGCAAAATCCCATACACACTAAGCTCGAATTCCATTTTAGAAGTCCAAATTGAATTTAAATTTTTAACCTGACCCACTACAACCCACAATCCACATTCAATCCACAACCGACCCTATCCAACCCTAACTCACTTGATAAAAAAATTTAGCTTAGGTTTTTAAATTTTGAATATGAATTAAATTTGTTTCTTTTAGCCTAGTCTAGACCTAGTTCATATTTCATAAGACTATGATTATCAAATTTTTGAGTTAACTTGTTAACTCTTATGAGTTTAAGAGAGTCCACTTACCCTCTATGAGTTGACTCATGGACAAACTCTTTTTTTAATGGATTCAGGTTAGAATTGGTGCAAACTCAATAGATTTTCAAGTTTATCATCGAGTTAGTGAGTTAGCAAGGTAAAAAAAAATTGACAAAAACACAGGACGTTTTGGGTTGTTTTTTGTGTGTTTAGTGTTCAACATACCTTTATTTAGTGGATTGTTCCTGAATCGTAGAACTCTGACCTCTAACAACATCAAACCCTCAATGGGAATGATTTACTACTACTATAACCTTCGAAAGTTATTATCTAATAGTGATGCATTACTAGACTTAATTACTTTAGTATTATGGAATTTATGGTTTACTATTTTGTCTTATTATGTTGAAAAGTTTAATTGGTATATTATTTCTAAGTATTTTATTATTATTTTTATATGAAGTAAATTCTTATGAGTTGTAAAGGCAAATATCACAAGAAGGGAGTTGAATTGTGATTTTAGAAAAATTTTAAAGCCTTTTTCGCAATCAAACAAAGTTTTCGTCTAAAAGAAAACTTTGTAAAACAGATAACAAATTTTTGAAACACAGTCAGACAATGAAACATGATTTTGCCAGGCAAAAGATGTTTTCAAATGTCTAAAAGTAAATTCGAACCCTTGGTCAATTAAAGCATAAAGAAATTAAATAGAGATCAAGCACAATGAGTTATATTGGTTCATTTATATCACTGAAATTATGTTCAGTTATTGACAAATCACCAAGTTTCACTAACTTCACAAGTTACAAGTATTATGCAGGACCACTTCTGACTACAAAAAATGTTCCACCCCAAGTTTGATCAACATCCAGTATTTTTTGTCTATACCAAGTCATTGCTAGCTTTAAACAAATCAGAAGAGATATGTTGATTGTGTTTGAACAATGACTAAATCTATGATTGTCTTAAAGAAGGATAAACAATCAACACTTAGTCATTTCTCTCAATATGTTCAAGGTGTTTTGAGATTTTTTTTTTAACTTTTCAAGAATATATACATATAATGTTTTTTATAGAAAGAATAATGAATGTTTTCGCGTAAAAGTTATCTTTCATATCTTCAAAGCTTCTGGTATATATAAGTGCATCTTCAAGTGCCTATTGTTTCACAACATGTAGAATCATTCACTTTTTCTTCGTCATATGAATGTGGTCGTTGGAACATTTATTACTTGCATTAAATGCACGTCCTTTCCTTATGTAGAGAGTTCATTTTTTTTCATTGGCATGTCAAACACTTCAACATACAATCCCTTTCTTTTTTTGTCAGAGCATGTATGTTCAACAAAACTCTTCTTTTGATGGTGATTGAGGAATCTCAAGTCTTGACTTCATTTATTTTTCATAGAATTCGACAGATCTTAGGAGAATGTTTCTGCAAAACAGATTTCAGACACAAAATATTAAATAAAGTCTTGAATGTCATATTTTATATCGTATCAGATCATGCTTCTATCTAGCTATCGTCTGAAACATCAAACGCAGATTTCACAAGGCATGTTCTGATAGCGTATAAGACTTAGTTTTTAACCTTTATATTTGTTTATATCTAAGCAAAATAGTTAACAATCCTTATTCATCTTAAGACACAAATATGTTTTGACTTAACATGAATCTATGAGTCAAGTTTATGAAGCTCACACGAATTTATATAGATTCTCAAGTTTGATAACCTTGCATAAGATGATAAGACCAAATTGAATTTGAGATTTTTGGTTTGACTTTGTATATCATGCAACCTACATTGAGTTTGTAATTGATTCAACTCAAAATCACCAAATCAATTGTAAGTTTTTGCCTTTCAATTTTAAACACATTAAATTTGGAATTTTCTAGCCCAATTTGATAATGACTTGATATAAGTTTTAGCTTTTAAAAAGCTAGCAGAGACCAACTTTCAACAATATATATAGACTTCTTTGAAAAATAAGAATATTTAGTTATCTTTTTTTTTTTAAGTTCATATTATTTTGTTATTTTTCCATAAAACTTCATCAGTTTCATATTATATGGCGTTATAGAGAAAAAAATTTATACCAAAATAGATGTCATTTCATAAAATCAATGTTGCATTAAATGTTAAATACTTTCTTACCAGACTACCCTTAACCATTGAGTTAATGATTAATTAATTAGAGAGATAAGGAATATATTGGGAAATTAACTAATGATTTCTAAAAAATTCAATAAATTAATTGTATTCCTTCATTTCTATGTCAAAATCTTAAACATCATGTAATATGGAACTAAACGAAGGGAGTAGTAAAGTACAAATCAAGTCTCTTATTACAAAAGCTTTAACTAATATCTATTATAAGAAGAAAAAATGGTATCCTATGTTGAATTTAAATATACATAAATCTAATTAATTTTGTTCTATTTAATATTATCATTTTTAAAATATCTTTCATTTAATTTTAATTTTTTTTTCAATGACTCTTTTTTATTTATGATAATAAGTTCTAACGAAGAATATTTTAGAAATAATATTTTTTTACTTGAGATTAATAAAATTAAATGATGTAAACTAATTTCATTAATTAATGCAAATTAGTTTTTTTTCCAGCATTATAGCTGACATTATAATTTCCTTGATAACTTGGGGAAGCATCGATAGATGAGTTCTTATAAAATCTTAATAAACGCCTATAGTGATGGAATCCTCGTCCAATAGACTTTGTTAAGCCTAGGGTTAATGGCAACTGTGTGCAGGTAATCCTCGTATAATTGATTGGCGTGGGCGGTGTTATTAGAGACAAGACAACATAAAAGTTTGGGTCGTTGGTTTTGCTTATAACCCGGGCATGGGAGATGATTTTAAGGATGGGTTGTTAGCTGTCACTCATAGTTTGATTTTAGTTTGGAACCTAGCTAGCCAAAATCACTATATCATATATGTGAATCTGATGCTCTACCAGTGGTCAACATTATATTGAATGGGTCATTTAGTTTAGCTTAGTTTTGATTTGCTAGTTTTGTCTTTGTTCTTTTGTTTCCTACTAATTTCCAATGCATAAAAAGTCATTTGCACCCACGCCACGTGTTTACGTTTTTGTAAAAGTTAGACTAGTAACTCCATTCAGTAACACTACTACACATGGCATTGGCAACATTCTATTTTACTTCAAGTGAGAGGAAATATAATGTCTGAATATTACCTGAATCGAACAATGTACGACTGAACAAATCTGCATACATTATATATAATATCCAACATATAAAATACTAAGATATCTCATATTATTTCTCTCTCTCTAAAAAAATTATCTCATATTATTTTATCGTGAGAAAATATGTGATATTTTGATGCAAGAATGTGGAAATGATATAACTTTTTAAAGAGAAATTGTATAGCAGTGTGTACAGAAAAAAAAAAGAGGAAAATTTGAAATATAATAAATGATTAGTAACGAAAGATAAACACAAAAGTTGATATTATATAAAGACTTAAATGTAATTTTGATCCTTTTATTTTTTAAAGTTTGTAAGTTCGGTCTTTATATTTTAAAATATAGATATTTAGTCATTATATTTTTCAAAATACACAATTTTAATCTTCTTATTTTAAATTAAAGACATTTAATCCTCCCGTTAGGTAAAATTTGTCATTTTAGTCCTTTTGTCAAATTCAAAATGTTGACCGATGAAAAAATTAACTTGATGTGATCCAAATTTAGTGATGTGACATGAAATTAATTTTTAATCAATGTTATAGTCACTTATTTTTTAGGGTAAATGGTCAATAAATAATTTAGTCCTTGTATTATGGAAATAAATAATTTAGTCCACAAATGTGCAAATATACTAAAAATTTAGTCAAATAATTAACTTATCTCTATTTTCCTTAATAATGAGTGTATATGTGACACATGAAGGTCCACATGATAGATTCATGTGTGCAAGGCAACATTCCATGTCAACCAATGGTGTTTTGGATTAAAATGTCAATGAAACTTTTTTAAAATGTTGAATTTTATATTTTTGGCTATTTTGAGAAGAAGCTTCTTCTTCCAAATTTCTTGCTAATATGTTATTACGCAATGACACTTTAGTTCCCATCAGATAGCTTAATAACAAAATGATTCACGACACTTTTGTGAATTAAAAACGTACATTCATAATTAAACGTAAAATTTCATTCATTACATAGGCAAATAGTAGTAAAATTTCTAATATGACTGTACTAAAAAAAAGACATCAAATTATGGATTAATATCCATCATTCTACCCACAAGCCTAACATAATCCTATCACAATAAAAATTCCAAAAGAACAAGTTAAGAAAGTAATTAGTTATTATAAAAATAGAACAAAAGAAATGATAGTTTATTAGCTTATTTGTTTGAGTGGACGGTGGTTACATTGTTTATGTTGTGGTGACTATAGTGTTTGCAGAAAAAGATGATGAAAATTAAAAAAATAGGTTTGTTAAATGCATTTTAGAAAAATAATGATGATTTTTAGTTGTCGCTATTTTAAATTAATTATTTCAAAATTTAAAGTTACTGTCACACTAACCTTTGCTAATGAAAATCATAAGAAATAATTAAAATAAAACTTTAAAAAATTATAAAAGATTAAAATGAAACTTTTAAAAATAAAAAAGATCGAAGTAAAACTTTTAAAACTTAATGGACTAAAATAAAACTTTTAAAAACATAAAAAAATAAAATAAACTTTTAAAACTTAATGTATTAAAATAAAACTAAAATATAATATAGCAACAAAAGTAACATTCAGCCTAAAAAGCAGTAGAATGAAGAGAAATATGTAATAATATTGAACAGGACATTATTAATAGTATGTTAGGTTGTTAAAACAAGTCTACCTATCCAAATTATTACATAAGTCTAAACCGCAAGATTTTAATAGCGCCATAAGGAATTAAATTTACATCTATAAAAAAGATGTGAATTAATTTTGAATTCTTTGTTAGTTTTTGTTTTTTTTTACAGAAAATTCTTTGTTTCTTATGTCAACTCATATTCGTAGAATGTGAAATTATTAGTTGAATACTTTTAAATAGTAAAGATTGAAAAATCAAAATACGTTTACCACTACCAACAAAGAAGAAATTGTCAAACTTATATATGTTTCATATGGAAACGATTGAAAACGATTTGATAACAAAATCGAAACCTTGAAGTACGTAGTTATGCATATATAGTATAGATTAAGACTTCAAATATAGTGACATATGGAGGGATAGTAGCAACTTTTTTTTAATGATTTTAGAAAATAAGATTAGTAACACATTTTTTTAACATACTTTCAATTATTTTTAAAAGTTATTAAAATTACAAATAGAGTTCATTAAATAAGAAGTAAGATTCATTAAACTTTATTTCTTAATAAATTTTAATTAATATATATATATATATGTCAACAAATGTGTGTAACACTATATTACTATCATTTCTCTTCGTCAAAATTAGAGTTGCTGGTGTACACTTGAAATTCTGCAATGTGAAATTCTCAGTTAAAAAAAAGGTAGGTATATAGTACATACACACATATACAATCATCATCCACAAAAGTCGACATGTCAATTCAACTATAGCAAGTCAATAGCTGTCACATTGCAACACCACAAAGCATGCCACGTTTTGGTGGGTGTCACATGTCCAAGCACATCTCTTTCCTCACATAACTAATTTACAATCTATTTAAAATTGAATTAATTATTTTTTTAACTCTTGAATTTTTAAATTTTTTATTTTAGATTCTAATTTTTTATTTTTTTTATTCTTGTTATTTTTTTTGGGGTTCTTACTTGTCTTTATTAGAGACTAAAAGTAAGGATAAAAAAAATTAAAACTAATGAAATAAAAAATAAATAAAAGACTAAAAACAGATAAAAATAAGTTAGAAACTAAAAATAGAAATTATAAAAATTTAGGATTAAAAAGATAGTATATATTTTAAAATCTCTGATTTTTTTTCTTTTTTAACTTTTGTTAAAGATCAAATTGTTTTTTAACAGTCCCCGGTTTTTCTTCTTTGGGATAAATTATAAATAGATTAAAATTTTTAAATTTAACTTTATTTGTAAATTGTAATGACCGAGATTTCTCATAATATAGTTAAATTTAATGATTTTATGTATGCGGTGAAATAGTATTGTTTTTAAAGAAATTATATTTGTTTACAAACGTAAAAAACTAAATAATTAGATTATTTTTTAAAGTTTTACTTACCGATAATGCTAGTTTTGCAGCAAAAATAAAAGGCTCTTAAAAATCCTAAAAACTAAGTGCTTGAATATTTTAACACTTGAATAAAAAAATTGAATTGTAAGAAATTGTGCAATAGTAACTTAAACACAGTACGATAAATATTGTTGGCATTTTTTTAATTAATATTGATATTTTATATCGATAATTACTTTCAAATTTAATTACGAAAATAAAATTAATAGTTATTGATATAAATATTAATATTAAACGAAAAATAATATCTAAATTTTATTCTATTCAATTCAAATTCAAATTCAAAAACCTCTCGTATCAAAACAAATTTATTTATTTTTATTTTTTTATAACATCCTCTACTTCCCCGGCTGTCGGGACCACCGCCCCAAATGGAAAATATTTGTTTTTGTCAATGTGTCGAGTTAGGATTATTTTCTGCTTGAAATTACATTTTTTTTTCTTTTCTTACGAGCATTTCTTTGAAGAAGAAAAATTATTTGAGTCACTATCACATATTAAATGTAGACATTTTCATTAATAAATAAGGGTTCAAATTCTATTTACCACACTATAAGATATTAACTCCTTCCGTTAAATCAAACATGTGAGAAAAAAATATGTAATTTGCAACAACAAAAAAAATTACCCATCTCAAATTAGATTCTTAGTTTTTTTTTTAACTGAATATCATATTTAAAGAAATTGTTTAACAATAGATGTTAGAAGATCGATGCGGAAAATTTAGATTTGATTCATTATATTTAAGTTTGAGCTAAGCACACCTATTAATGGTGAAAAAACTTTCTTTTATGAGTTTTAGTGTAATTAAATTCTTAAGATTTGAATTTGAGATAATTAATTTATAATAATTTCAGTTGATCTATTCATTTAATCAATGATACGTAAAAACAAATATAATCTTAATCGTATTTAAATATTGTTTATTAAAAGAGAAATTACCTTCTATTATAATAACTTATCGCGGAAAAGAAAAAATCACAACGCTATGAATTTACTTGTGAATCGCTAAGAAAAATATCGAACGGTAGCTTTTTATATAGGGTGGGTAGCAATAGAATTTAGTATATAAAATGAATAGTGATAAATATTTATTTTATATTACTAAAATTTATAATAAAAAATGACTTAAATATATTTTTCAATGTAATATATGCAATTAGTCTTATTTTGTTAAGTAATGACGTAGCATATAGTATCATATCATTAAGTCTAATCACTTGACACGTTAACAAATTAAAGTCATATATCATTATTTATTATTTAAAAAAAATTAATTATTATATTTTATTAACTAATAATATTAAAAAAGAAAATGTGACTTCCTCTTGGCAAGATCGAGCAGTTGTGCTCTAGTTTGCCACTTTGCTCCTCCACTCGCTCGCTTACGTCCCTTGTGCCACTCAACACCGCCTTCGCTCCTATCACCTAATCCTTTGTCTTGGGTCTGTCGATCACCTCGCGGCTGACCTCAACTCCTGCCTTGTCCACGTCAACACCTCACACGTTGAGGAGATCACAAACAATGCCATGGCGATGACGCACAATGATGATGTTGGTGGTAGTTGTCGCACGCACACCGACCTAGTATGGTAGAGGGTTGTGGTGGGGTCATGATTATGCGCAAAGGAGGGTTGGCTATGGAAGGACGAAGAAGATGAACTTGCTTGGGTGGTGGTGGAAGGATGAAGAAGGGTGAGGCGACGGGGCCAAGTGTGGATTGTGAAGGAGGAGTAGGATAGGAGGGAGGCGATGGTGGGGCGCTATTGGCGATGATGGTAGCGATGACTGTAGTGGATAATGGAGGCGCTTGAAGAAGAATTTGATCCAATTATGACGATGTAGGTGGATTTAACGAGAGGGGAGAGAAAAGGGTTGAATGAGATGTGAGAATGATGAATTTTTTGGTACGTGTCATTAGGCTTGACGGCGTAACACTTCATTTGTCATATCATTAGAATGAAACTAACGACAAATATTACATTAAAACATAATTTTTTTTAAGTACACAAATTATCAAAAGTGAATTTTAGATAGTAAATTAAAAATGATCTATTTTTCAGGTATGAAAAATATATTTAACCCAAAAATTAAATGTATACAATTTATGATAATTAAAAGTCACATTAAATAAATCATTTTGAACAAGTAAATTATATTTTTAATTTATGATACAAAGTTATTTTAAACTATTTTACGGAATTAGCGATAATTTAAATTTAGCTTAGTTTTTTTTATAGATAATTTAACTTAATTTTGTTTTTAGTTCATTCATTATCCAGCTATTAAATTAATTAACGAGATAATATAGCATACTAACATGTGTTTTCTAGACTGAAATGACATTTTAGTCAGAAGGACAATTGAAAATGGAGAGCAAGAACAGAGGTACATGGGAGGGGTGTTAACGTAAATTGACTAAGAGAGAGAGAGAGAGAAAGAATTCGGAGATTACAATGGTTTGGTTTGTCCGTACGTCCCAGTCTCTGATCCGAAACATTAACTGCGACGCGGATCTCTCTCTTTCAAATCCCTATGTGGATCTGTGTCCGCGAATCTTGGGCTTCACTTCACTTATCTTAAAACATCCAATTTTTCCCCCCCTTTACTTTAGCCCTTTCTAACGTTCCTTAGCAAAAATGTAGTAGTACTTTTATTATACATATTTACTAGAAAATTATTGAGAAGAATAATAAATGCTTAATAATTTATCTTAAATACTGATGCTTATTATTGTTATAAAAAATTATATTAAATTATAATTTTGGTTCGTTTATCATTTTAAATTTATAATTTTGGTCCCTTATTTATAAATCAAGACATTTAATTTTTCTATTTTTTAGAATAAATAATTTTTGATCATTTCGTCGTTAATTATTAGTTCACATTCAAAGTTAAATGTTGACTTTGATACGATGTATTAGTATTAGTGTGATACTTAGTCTGTTAATGTGACATTTATGTAATAAGAGGTTAAATAAAGTGAAAAAAATAATAACTCTTGATTAATGATGCATGTAAAATATTATTTATAAAATTAACTAAACAAAATAAGTGATTTAGCGATTTATTATTTTCTTTGAATAAAATATCATGAGTTTAACTCTTATTGAGACCCTTTTTAGTTTTTATTTTTTTTACTTTATTTAATTTATTGTACCATAAGTATCATGTCAACTGCTTACATAAGACATCGACACTAATATGCCACATGAAATTTAATGTTTAACTTTGGATGATTAACTAATGATATCTTGATTTAGAAATAGGGAATTAAAATCACATATTTAAAATTATAGGAGAATCAAAATTATAAAGCCTAAAAATTAAAAACATTCTCAATGACCAAAATTATGACAATTATTTATTTATGTTCATTCTTCTAAAATTTAATGTTTTTCATATTATTATTATTTTTATACAATTTTACTTTTACATATTACTACTTAAAAAATACATACACACATTCACTCACTAACATATACACATTATAATTTTCAGATTTTAATTTATATATATTGTAAATCTAAGGTACATTTAATTATATTTAAAACATTAAAGTGATGAGGTGATAAGGTAACTTATTATTAATTTTTTGTTAAAATATTTTACATCTGACAATATATAAATTAAATCATTTGTCTATCATAATAATAATTTAATTAGAGTTCATTGATAATGTAAATATTTTTATATTATTATTCAAATCATAAATGATTGTATATAGTAAATTTATCAATTTTTATAATATTTATTTCTAAAAGAACTTTACTTTCTATGCATTCTTAACGTAAAATTTTTTACATTATCAGTCAATAAAATTAATAGTTGGTGTCTTTGGTGCACATTTTCAGAGAAGCTAATTCATGTGTTGATGTCCCGGATAATATGGCTATTAGCTTAGAGGATGATTATGTGATGTTTGAGCAACAACCAACTATTTTACAGCAGTTGTTTTCAGGTGACAGTGTTGGGATTTTTACCCCACGCATGGTTGCATGGTTACCTTGTAATTCCTTTTCTTTGGGCCTCTGGTCGACCCACACAGATTAAAAAACAAAGTTTTTATAACATAGAAGATGATTATAGTAAAAATGAATGAATTTATTATACATTAAAAAAATTATAATTAGATGAAAATATAAAATCTCTTTACATTAGTGCATATATTAATTTTATCTAGTCATACCTAATATGAAAATTTTGATTGATGTATAGTGTAAAAATCTATATACTGATATTTGATGAAAATTAAACATCCAAACTCATAATTTAATTTCTATTAGAGAAAAAGTAAATTACACTAACGAAAACAAATTTAACTCCCATTTTTAATAACTTTGTTTTTTACTTGCCTGGTTCTGTTTAAACCAAACACACCGTGAACGATGTGTGCACAAAGAAGTTCACTTTTGTTGAAATCAGCGGGTAAAAAATAATTCATCAGATGTGGTCCAAGCAAATTTGAATCATCAATATCCATACATTTATCTGGTTTTTTATCCCATTCGATCACGGGTGTGTATAATTTTTTTTAACATTTTATAATATTATTCAATAAATTAATCAATTTATGCATTATTAATCATATTAAATAATATGGCATCATACTATTAAATTGTAATATACAATTTTTTTAATTCAGAAAAAATATATAACTTTTTAATATTATTAACACACATAATAATTTTCATCGATTCACAAAATTTGTATAAATTAATATTGCAGTTGTGCAACTATACTATTTTTTTTTGTCTGATCAATCGGGGACTTACATGCTCTTGAAACAACAACTAGGAAGAAAAACATAAGGCTGAAACTAATTATGAAACTTTATTTTCGAGGTAATATAAGAAAAATTAATTAACAAAACAAGTAAATTCTGGAATAAAATAACTACCATAAAAAAAATCTGGACGGAGCGAACTATATTTATATCATCCAAATAATAATTAATAAAATTTATTATTGTTGCATCCGATGAAGAACAATTGAATCCAATTAAATGCATCTTAAACAGACAATTTTTTATTTCATGTGTGAAATGTTTAGATCAACCATGCATAAAATCAACAATATAAACTAGGAAAAATTAGAAACCACGTACAGTGCGTAAATTGAGAGAAAACAAAGTAATTACAAGAATCTTTTAATTAATTTATATTTTTTAAGAAAAAATAATTAACTTAATTAGTCATATTAAATTTGTCAATTAATTATATTATTATTTTAAAATTATTCTTTTTCATCTCTTCATCTTTTTAATTATTTTTTATTAATGTTTAAAAAGAGAATAATTAAGAAAGAATATATAAGAAAAACAGCAATTAATATATCTAAAAATTAAAAAAGATTCTTATAAAAAAAATTTATAAAAAAAATAAGTGAGTATTTTATGTAGGTCCGGCAATAAGTGTTGGATGTTAATCAAGGGCGATTAGAACACCAATCATGGGATGCTGTCATTGAATTGAATTTATTGCGATGAAGAGATAAAGACGTTGGAGAGAAAGACAGAGGTTGAGGTAGGCGTGCATTTCATCATTTGATTGATGCCAAATCAAGTCGAGTGTAAATAAAAATCCAGCTTCGTGGTCTAACCTAATATCATTTGGTTTTGAAATTTGGGTGAATTTTTGTATGCTAGTCTAGTTTATCCTGGATTGTAGGTTTAGATTAAGTTAAATTAACATACAGTTAATTCAATTGATAATTAAATTTTATTTTTTTAAGTAAAATTTTGAATTTAAATTTTACAAATGAAAAAATATATAATTGAATAACATATTTCATTAAAGATGATAATGAGGTACTTTTATATATATATATATATATATATATATATATATATATTAATTATTAATACAATTAGTAAATATTTCACACCAATATTATAAGTACCAAAAATAAAAATATTAAGAAGAAATAATTCTAAGTTATACTTCAGAATAGTTAAAGACTTTAAATTCTTTTTTTATTTAACATTTTCTTAAAAAGATAATAAACAGAATTATAAAAAGAAATAAGATTACTTTGATAAGAATAGTTAAAGAGTTAACATGGCCATGTCTAAATATAGGCAAAATTTATAAAAAAGATTTAATTATTATTTTTTATATTAATCTACTATTTTTTGAGCTGCAAAAATAATTTAATAATGTCTTATAATCAAGTAATTATAATATTTCACTCTCAACAAATAATAAAATAGTTAATTTATTCAAGGTAAATTATAAATAAGAGAAAATGTTGAAACGAAATCATCAAGAAATAGAGAGATAATTATTGTTAACATTTTTTTTGTGTAGGAAAAAAGAAACACAAACAGAAGGGAGAGAACTAGGGTTTAAAGTGAACTACTCCCCTTTCATCAACTAAAACAAGGACAAGGAACTTAGGAAGGCAATAAATCCAAACAGAGTAAAAATCTCCATGCATTGAGCCAAATTTTGCGAGCCAATCCGAACAAGAGTTACCCTCGTGAAGGGTGTGACTAAAGGAGAGATTCTAAGTTGATTCTTTAAGTTGCTAAAAGCCTGAATCTGATGAATCACTGGGTAGTAAAGGTGTAAATCATTCCCATGTTGTGATAAGATGAAGAACTAGCTTTGAGTCCAATTCACAAACGATATTGTGGAAGCTATCTATCTTCCCAAGCTTTTCGAAGATCATAGAAAATAACATAAAGTTTTGCTTTGAGACAGATGGTGACACCACAGTTGCCGGAGAAATCAAAGATGAAAGTTCCAAGGTGATCTCGAATGCTACCTCCAAAGCGGATCCATGTTGAAAGACCACACTTGTTAGTATTTTCTATTGCATCAATTTGATATAAATCATATGTTATCTACTTTGAAACAACCTACTTCAAGTCTTAATAAAATAATAGAAATAAGATTAAAAAAAAAAGAGAAAAAGGATTAAGAATAAAATAATAAAGATAACACACAGGAGGCAATCATGAATTGATTGATATTGAAAATTTAATGAATGTAATTTCATTGCTGTTCTCATATTTTTATTAATGTCAATTTATTCAATTAATGATTATGATTATATATTCTTCAATAAATATATATAATATTAATAACTTTTTTATTAATGGACCTCCTAACTGACATTAATGTAAACACGGCAGCTTTAGCCTTTTACTTAGGGACTGCATATATGTCCCTCCGTTAGACTTCTTGTTTTTATCCTTTTCCAATTCCAATTGTACCAAATAAATAAATAAAAATTTTAAATCGAGTTTTAATTTATTCGAATAAAAAAGTTGAAGAATTAACTTATTTTTAAATCATGTTTTAATTTATAAATAAGGAATAAATATTTTTTATTTTTTTCTATTTCTTTATATCTAATTTGTCTCTGTACATAGATTAAAAAATATAATTAATTTTTTCATAATAATATTATTTTTAAATTTGTAATATGACTTTCACTATTATTCCTCTTTAATTTATGTTGTGTATAATTAATTATTTAAAAATTATAATAAAAATAACTTTTAATTGATTGACCGTGTAAGAATTTGTATACTGACTATTAATGTTCATTAAAGTCTTCATTTATGATTATAGATATCTTTCACTATTAAAATAGAAACATTTTATTTAGGATTAGCTCCTAAAATGGTGATTTGTTCCTTAAACAAGACTCAAAGTTGACTTTATTAATTTGTAGAAAATTTAAACATATATCACCTAAATTAAACACATACCAGTTAAATCAATCACACTACAACTAAAACAAATCCTATCTAAGGGTCTAAAATACTTTTAACGTAGTTTTTTTTTTTTTTCACAAACAACTTGCGACTGAGGCAGTTCTTGTTCTTCAGCTAAGCCATTCACTTCCTTCAATCTTCCCACGAACCATTGGTGGACCCCTCTCTTCTTAGATTGATGATTGATGTTACCATTATTTAAATTTATATAATTTAATGAGTGAATGAATAACCACGATGTTAATGCAATAAGACGGTGTACGCATCCCGCAGTTCATGGATATTGAGAGTAGTTGGGTATGCAATACCTATGGCCATAGATGGCCTTGGTACTTTATCAGCTTATCATAATTTGAGCTACAATTCCCTAACGAATATGGTAGTTGGTCTCTCTTATCTGTTGTTGCAAAATAAAACAAGAGTGGACTAATGGAAGGACTAATTGTGGATCTAAATCTCATGGGGATAATATTATCGAGTGTGTAAATTAATTCTAGTAGTAAAATTATTGTAGAAATGCATCAAATACTTAGAATAAAATTTTTGTCATCTATACTAATCTTAACTAATTTAAATAATTTTTTTTTTTGTTAAAAATACCCGTAATTTATACCAAGAAAAAGAAAATAAATCTCATGGTCATAATACACAAGCTGAACTTTTGGGCTTCCACCTGCATCTTCTCAATAATTGCGTTCAAACAATACTATATGATCTTGTGATAGCCATTTCAATGTATGTACCCAATAGTACCAACTACTAGGTGACGAGTAGTTGTGGGTGTTTAGTTTTCCCCAAACAAACCTCGTTTTGGGATTTCTTAGTCCAAACATGGATTTATTGAAAGCATTTGTCACCAACTAACTTTTTTAAAGACACGCGCGAGTTCGAGATCCATTTGGGTTTTATGTGTAAGTTTAAGCTGTGTTTAGTATAATTAGTTGAAAAATTAATTAATTGATGGTTAAAAAATTAGCAAAAAATTGAAGGATAAAATTTAATTAGATGTAGTTGATTTCTTTGGTACTTTATATGTTGTTTTCAAATTAAAATTGAAGTTTCATCTTGATAATCCGTGTTGTAATTAATATTCACATTTATATTAGCATAGGTTTCCAAAATGATACTCCAAATCTGATCAGCGAATAATACTAAAAATATTTAAGAAATTTTTTTTAAGTTTTATCCAAATTTGAAAGGTGAATGAGAGCTAAGTGTGATTTTAGAGGAAAAAAGAGTACTTGTTATGCGTGTGAATGAAAAAAAAAATTATAGTTAAAAATGATAGTTATAAATATAAATTATTAGATCTTATGTTGAAATTAAAAAAAGGCAAAACCACCGAGCAGGTAGGATTGTTACCTTAATCAAAGGTATTGAGTTTGGATCTGAGTATATTAAATATTTGAATAGAGAGAAAGTTTTATTATTCATAAATTTAAAATTTTCACGTTCTTAAAATAAGATCTATCTTCATTTGATAATATCTCTCTAAATAAATATTGAAAATAAAGATATTAATAAAGTGTGAGTAAACAATTTCTTATTTTTACTCAGCAAAAAAAATCATTTTAAAAAATTAACAGCCATATGATAAAAAAACGCATAGGTTAACTTTTAAATACCATGCACTATTATTAACTTAGGTCTCGTAAACTGATTTTTTCTATTTTATATGGCTTCACTGTGAAAAAATACAATATAAAAAATTATTGACACAAAAAGTAATTAAAAATAAAAAATAATTAAGCATGCTAAAAAAATAGTATTTCCACCTTTCTATAATAATTATCATGTAAGAAGAATGATGATGGCGACAACAATAGGATGAAAGTAGTGCTAATCATGATAAAATGATAGTGATAGTCAAATTGTATTTGTTAAAACTAAAAATCAAATGTGTAAATATTTTTTTACTATATTTTGAAAATTATTGTGAAAGTATTTTAAAATTAAATTAAAAATTATTTCAACTTCAATTTTACCAAAAAAATATTTGTAAAAATTACATTGGAAAATAAAAAATAAAAAACACAACCAAACAATTCTTTAGCCAAACAACTAGCTTTTCATTTTTTAAATCATCAATGTTGGACCTCGTGGCCTCAATAATCTTAAGAGGGAGAGACTTAGAATACAGAAGAAGCAACAATAATCAATTTAACAATTTTCTTTAAACATGCAAGACACAATTGATTGTAACAAAATAAATAAGATAAGGGAAGAGAGAATGCAAACACAATTTTATATTGGTTCGGCCACTTCCTGTGCCTACGTCCAGTACTCAAGCAACCCATTTGAGATTTCCACTATGTTTGTAAAATCCTTTACAAAGTCTGAACCACAGAGGGACAACCCATCCCTTGTGTTCAGATGCTTTACAACAAGAGACTCACAGTCTCTTAGCCAATCTCATTGAATAAGAAGAATGAAAGAAGAATTCTCTCTTCAAGAGAAGAATATTACAATGAAGATCATGTAAGAATCCTTATAGATTTTGCAAGTGTTTGGCAAAAGATTTCTTTTGAGAGAGCATTTGACAATGAAGTTCTTTTGGAATCTCTCTCATTGTCTTTTGAGAGAATAAGACATTTTGGACAAAAAAAAACTCTCTAATAAAATTCGTGCCCAAGTCACCTATTTATAAGCCTTTGATGACCATTCACAAATCTAATGAAAGATGTGACTATTGGCAGATTTTTTGAAAACTTTCCATTGGTAATCGATTACAATGTTTGTGTAATCGATTATACAGTTATAATTTGAAGGGTTATGACTTTTGAATTTGAATTTCCAAAGTTCCGTTGCTGGTAATCGATTACAGACATATGGTAATCGATTACATGTTGAAAATTCAAATTCAAAACCTTTTTCAACAGCTATTTCTCAACCCTGTCTTCTGGTAATCGATTACACTTCCTGATAATCGATTACCAGAGCCTTGCATGTCTTGAAAGCACTTTGTTTTAAGGCAAGGCTTGGTCTTTAGTGAATCTTGAAACAAGATTTTGTTTGTTGAAACAATCTTGAATTATTCTTGAAGCAAATGCTTATCATTTGAAGCAGCCTTATTAGATTCTTCTTTGACATCATCAAAATCATGTATACATACATTCACAATCAAATCCCCCTCTCACCTTCAACCCCTCTTTTCAACTATTAAACTAACTTTATAACTAACTAGCTTACAAGTGATTCAATTAACTGACTCAAACAAACTTAATGTTTTAATTAAGTGACTGATAAGTTTAGGGACAACTACACTTTAATTTAAAATCACTTGTATTTTTTTTTCAATTTTTAAATAACAAATTAAATATATCGTTAATGTATAACTAAGTTGGTATGCAATTAATAAGTTGTTGGTCCCAAAAATACTAAATTCAATTTCCTCAAATAAGATTTTCAGTTTTAATTTTGTGTATGAAAAAATTATGATTAAAAAAATTTCATCGGTTAAATTTTTTCTTTTTAACAAAAATTAAATATTAATAAAACTAATACATACCCTACATTAATATTATATTAAAATAAACCATTGGTAGATGACTATTATATATACTCTTATTTAACTTAAGCAATAATCTCCGGTTTATGTTTTTTAGGATTTAACTGCCTTTAAATCTGAGTAAAGTCGTAAAGAGAGTTTTATACCTATGATACTCTTATTCAACTTAAATCTGATTAATGAAATGATCAACGCGGTATTCCGATGCTGAGAACTTAGACCAAAATATAATATCTAATAAAAAAAGGACCAAAATATGATATGAAATTAAATATATATGATCGATATACTTTAATCGCATTTTGAACGTGTTCAAGCTAGACTTGTTCACGTAATAATTTCCGATTTGATAAAAATATGAACTATACCCAAAACGTAATGATTTCAAATTTTACTTTTATACATAACGTTTTTCTACTTCATATACATAACATTTTTCATGATTAAAATTCAATATACATTAAGCATGTACAAAGTGCATGTAAGTGCAGAGATACAGGAAGATTGCAGTTTAAATCAGAATAAATTATAGCCTTTTATTGTCAAAATCTACTTGCGTAATTGCATTAGATTGAAAAATATCATGAACACAATTAGTTTGAAAGTCAAGTACGTAATCAGCTGCAAAAGGTGCAATTCATTTCTAATATAGGAGGTGAATGTCTGAATGATATCTTTTTAATTTAATTAAAGGGTAAATGTGAACTTTCATCCTTAAAACTTGAAAGTGTAAAACTGAAATAATTTAATTCTTAAAAGAACAGATATTCTAAATTAGTTATTAAATATGTAAAAAAATACATTAAATATGTGATACTAATTTTATGAGATCATTTTTTTGTTATTTGTAATGTATAAGAATAATTTGATATTAAATTATACTTTTTAAAATTTAATTTTAATAAAGTTCGATGATTAATTTAATGTTAATTTTATGATAATATGTAATTGTGGAATTTTTACATATTCATCAGTGACTAAATTAAATGTTGTATTCTTTCAAAAGATTAAATTACATTTTTTTAGGAACAAAAGTAATCATTTACTTTTAAATAAAATACTTTTTTAATATGTTATTTAATCACATGTTCATATTTATATTTTTTAAATTTGATAATAATTATTTTAAAAGTTATATTGAAATAGTTTTAATTAAATAATATATGAAAATTATTATTGGACCTAGTAAGAGAAAGTTTCCAGAGCAGAGACCTCGTTAAGAAGGAAATTGTTAAAGTACATATTCACTTTCGTGTCTCTTACAGTCTTACTAAGCAATTGATGCGAGAAAAGACAGAAAATGATACTAATAACATTTTTTTATTATTATCTAAAAAAATAACATATTTTTTAATTTTTAGTTAAATTTTTTTAAAAATATTTAAATCTCATTTTATATTTAATAAAATTTATATATAATTTTAAATAAAATTTAACTAATAATCATGATTATATACATCTGATAATGAATATTCAACATCGTAGTAGGGGCATAAAGTGGGACCATAGAAATCTACCACAGGACATGTCCACCGCGCATAATGACGTGGTACATGGGATTGCGACGGGTGCTTGGTTCCTTATGTAATGTAATGTTGTAACATTAACATCAATAACCACTTGCCATGCCTGCTTTTATTTACCTCTAGCTCCTTCAACGGTCAAACCACTCTGCAAAAGACAAGGATAGTTTCTAGTTTCTACACACATTCTAGGCTTTTCCACCTTGACTTCCTCATTCACACTTTACTTCATTTGGTAATATTAATTAAGATGTCTATGTAAATTTTAATTACAATTTTAACATATTGAAATTAAATATGTGTAGGAGTACTTAACCAATAACAATATAATTAAAAATAATTTATCAAAGTGGTTAGTTAAATCTTCTAATTAAGGTTAAAGTGTGATATGTGACTTGAAGATGAAGTCTAATTTGATAGTAAAGTCATAATTAGAAATACTATTTTGAACTAGTGGCCTAGATTAGTTGATAATTTATAAAATATATAAAAATATTATTTTTAAAGGCTAAAAATAAGTAAATTATTTAAAATAAAAATATATAGCATTCCTTGTCATATATTTAAATAAAATATCATGAGTTTAATTTCTATCATTTGTTATATAAATGTCATGTCAACATTTTATATAAGTGACATATCAACATTAGTACATTACATCAAAGTTAATGTTGATGATCAATTAATGATCAATTGATGGAAGAATCAAAATTACTTATTTTAAAAAATAAAAGAGTTAAATATATTAATTTAAAAAAAGAATAAGACAAAAATCATGAATTTAAATTATAATGAGACTAAAATTATAATTTATCCTATTTAAAATTTTGCAATACGTTGCACCACGTTGCACCTTGTTTTTCCTTTCTTATAGTCTTGCATAAGTATTCTTTAGTAGGATACCCTATCTCCAAATAAAGTTCAAAATGTATCCTTTTGCACGAATTATGTTAAGTAATATTTGCTCAAGCAAGCTATAATTAAATTTGACACCAACAATCACTTGAGCACAACATAATTTAATGTCTGGGATGAATAAAAATTCAACTTGAGTTGAAGATGAAGTAACGATTACTTGATGCATCATAAAATAGGCGACATTAATTATGTTCACTTTCAATACTTTGCCTTATGTCTAATCTAAATGTTAAGATCTGATAATCACTCTACTACACAGAAAACATATTCAGAAACCATTAACTATTACATAAATGAATGGCATCTCCAATTTCAGCTACACCAAATTGGATGCTACCAATGTGTACGTGCAGATACGCAAAGGTGTGTTTCCCAATTTGCCATTCAAAGCAAAAGTCTTCGTTTCATGAGTCACTCACTGGCTAAGGCTACCCTCTTTTTTGGGAGAGTAAACGTGTCCCAATTGACAAGGTGGAGAGCACATATTTACATGTACCATACGTGATGAGGGCCACAAATAAAACTTCAATATAATTGCCATTTGCCATAAGAAAGGTTGGTTCAATCCATAAGAATCAAGCTAATGTCTTACAAGAATATAAATTTAAATTCCTTTTCAGATGTAAAAATTTTATTGGTGAATAATTTGTAAGTACAGAAATACTAAGATAATCTTGAAGCATGCTCTAACCTTAATGAATTTTAGAAATTTAACTCACCTAAATTTTTGTCAATATAAAGAAGATATATTGTCATTTGCCAAAAACGTTTCGGCCTAGTAAATGACACAAATTAATAAGAAATAATATCATCGGCCCAAAAGCAAAAATAAATGGGACATGGGTTGGCTAATCTCGTAGGCGAGAGATTATCTTATATAAAAAAAATCCATTGGATCAATCCATTTGTTCAGGCCCAGTACGTAAAAGGATGAAATAGCATGTAGGCAATTGCTTCCGGTACCCCATAAATGACTTCCTGCAACTCCTTAAACTTTATATTTCTTACAAAATTCCAAAACTACCCTATGAGGCATTATTATTATTATTTGGTTATTTCCCGGAACCACAAATCTGGAACACAATCTGGAAAACAATTTTGGAATATTCGTTTTCGGATTGCTTAATGCGAAATTATCAAAAAATAATTTAGGACTGGCCCATTTTTATATGTTTCAGAATCCTTAATTCGGAATAATTTTTTAACAATCCGAATTGGTTGTTATGGAAAATGTAAAAATGCATTATGGAAGCCCAATTTTCCTTCGCGAGGGTGTCCTCTGGCTCTAGTGTTTGCAGGGGTACCCTCCTTCAAACTTACACTTTGATTTTGTGTGCATAAGGATTTTATATCTAAACCATGAACGGGCTCACGACGACAAAGGAATCAATATGTGCGTCGCGTGGTGGTTATGTGCTTGCAATTTGAGTTTCTATTTTTTTTTTGGGTGTGCAAAAGTGTTTGTACTTAAGTGTTCGTGTTTGTGTTTTTGATGTCAGTGAAGAAAGGGGAAATAGGGTTTGGTGATGGCACTGTGAACCAAGCAAAGAAAACTTGGACTCTAGGAGATGAAGGGTAGGAAAGACGGAGGACAATTTGGGAAATTTGATGTATGAGGGGGGTGCATGAAGTAATGGCCTAACAAGTACAAGAATTCTTTTTGTATGTTGAAAAAAATTCTATTTGTAAATCAAATCAATTTTTAAAAAAACTAGAGGAGCAAGTTGAATCCGAAAAAAATAAAAAATCAAATGAATATAAAAAATAAATTAGAGGAAAAAAAATAATTGAACTTTTTTTAGACTTATCAAAAACAAATCCGTACGCCTGAGTAATAAACCTGTCTTGATTTTGACAGGAAAAATTCTATTTAATTATAAATCGGGTTTATTTTTTTTCCTGTACCTAAATGGTTTGTCGGGAAGGATTTTGGTATATAATTACTCTTCCATAAAATAATTAAATTATTATAATAGTTATTCAACATAATTATTTAAATTATAATTATCATTGAGTGTATGAATTAACTTGGAGATACTACTTTACCTCCCTAATTATCCTAACTTTAGTTTTGGTATTCTATAGCATAGATGTGTTATCAACAGTGGTGGACCTATATTGCTTTGAGGGTGTGTATTTGCACTTTCTCATTTTTTAAAATTTATTAAATTTGTAAATAAAATCTTATATTTTTATATTTTATTTTATTTATATTTATATAATTGAATCCCCTAATTTGATTTTTTATAATTTACACTGACTTAAGATTTTAAATCTGCTACTGTTATGAATAGGATAGAATTTGGCTTGGGTAGGGTGAGACGGTGAGACTCCAATCTATTTGCTTTCTTCATTTTGTTCTAGTTTTATGGACTTGAATACTTTTGACATGATTGGGCTTGTTCACGTAATTTTTGGAGACATGAAAGTAATTAGAAAAGTTAATGGTCCCAATATGCAATACATATATTTATACGTTGATTCTTTTTGTTTTTTGTTTTTTTTAAATTATACATTGATAGCTGTCATTATAACTAATTAAGTAAACATGTTAAAAAGGTCAACTTTGGCTTCCTCAGTCCTCTAGTAGGTACATACATGCATCTTTAGATGTTGAACGACAACAACATAAAATAATACATATTTAAATTCAAATATGTTTTTGTTTGCTTTTTTAATTTGTTTCATTTCTTCAACTAAATATAATAATACCTTTATAATATAATAATTTTTTAATCATCAAAATTTATTAATCCAGAGAGGTATTAATTAGTAATTAATATTTTATGAATTTAAAGAGAACTTAGAAGAAATGTATGACTAATTGACTAGTGTTACTGAAAATCTTGTGAAGATGAGCCTGAGAATGAATTTTTAGAATCAATCACGCAAAAAGTACTCATAACAACAGTAATTCTTTACAAATTTTATTGAACTTCTAGAACAAGACATCAAATGTATTGAATACTGTGAAAAAAGTTAGAAATAAAATTCATGTAAGTTTAAAATTCTAGAAAAAAACAATAGTTTCATATTGTAAATTAAAGTTTATCTATAGTACTAACAAATAATCACTACAGAAAATTAATATATTAACGACAAAAAAAATACTTTTTTGTTACTAATTACGGCGTTACAAAATTGTAGTGAGAAACTTTTAAAAAATTACAAATAAATCATTTCATCACTATTTTTTAAGTGAATAATATTGAGCATTTTCTTTCTTAAATGAAGATATTAGTGTGGAGTATCTCCTTTCAATTTTATTTTTTTTTATCTTAAGGTTTGAATACAATATCTTATTTAAGAGGATCAAACTTAATACTACTCACATCAATTAGTGTATTTTTGTTTTAATATCCTTTTAGTTCTTATAATTTAATGTTTTTTATTTTTTGTTGTTATAAAATTATTTTTTTATTTTTATTTCTCACAAATTATGTTTACTTTATTTTCTATTTTTATAATATTTTGAATAACGCTTTTTTTACTGTTCAAATTGCTATCTAAATTACTTTAACAATTTTTAAAAAATAAACATAATTTATAAGAACTAAAAACAAAATTTTAATTTTAGAAGGAAAAAATGTTTAAATTTTCTTTTACTAAACATCATTATTTAAGTAGAGTATAAAAATTTTCTTTCGTGTACACGTTTTATTCCTTTCTTTTTGACTTTTTGTGCAAAGAACCTCATTGTCCCTGCTTTCTCATCAAAAGGTTGAAGCCTAAAGCTTCAGCATAAGTGCTGAATTTGATATAAAAAATCAAGTTATAAAATAAGGTTCCTTGACTCTTTCAAACACACGTCCATCTCCATGGCTTCTTATATGGGGTTCAAAAATTTCTTCTAACGCAGATTATATTCTATGACCATTAATTGATTATGAGAAAGAGGCTTGAATTGAATCAAGAATCAACGAACGTGACGATGAAGACAATTTGGAGAACCACAACCATATCATGCGTCGTTCTGTTCGTGACTGTGTTGGTGTTTGAGATCAAGTATTACAAACTCGAGATTATCATTCATTTTTTCAAATGGATCAATTATTTACCGTCTCAATGTGAATTCTTAATAATTGTTCTTTTGAGATATTCAACAATAGAATGCACAACATCCTTCAACTAACCAATGACGAATTTGTGGATGAAATCTATTATTGACAACCATTCATAGATGTAGGTCAGCAATATTTTTTTTTTCAATCTCTGCAATTGAAAAATGATAATGATGTTTACATAATGTTAATGTGCAATGGACAATACTCGTGTGTTGGCCCTATAGAATTATTATGTACTATCAATGGAACCGGATGGTATATGGTATACTCAACTTACTTCAATCCATCATTACTTTTACTTATTATGCAATGTTGTATTACAATGGAAAGTGGAATATACCACGCCAAGGTGGATTATTGTTGGGTTACTCTTTCACTAGAACAAACAAATCCAATAAGATTTGACATTCCTTCACAATGCAATATCAACAAACTCAAGGATGTCATCAAGCAAGTTTCACCTCTAGGGGTTCCCTTTATGGAATTCACAAATCACAGGTGGTCACACGACTGTTCTTTCGACAGCCAGATCATGCTAAATATTCAGAAAAATTAATCCAATATGAAATAACAAAGTTAAAGAATGATGAAAACGTGTTAAAGGTGTTAGCAGAATCTAACTACGGGAAACGATTCTGCCCAATAAAAATTTTAACTATTTTTAGCAAACCAGTAACCCAAATGGAAAAAAACATGTCTCTTACAAAGCATCTTTCAAACTATCATTAGTTTCATCATTTTCGTATTTCAATTGTATTTTTTTTAGTATGTTTCGTTATTCTCATTTTATTATGTTATGTTTATTAAGTATGTCTCCATATCTCTCATATTTTTAAGACTACTAATTAATTTTCTCATCTTTTGATTAATGTACATAACGAAACAAAACTTTCAACGATACATAAATTTAACTTCAAAATAATTCACAACATGTTCAACTACCTTAAACTTACAATTTATTTAAGTACTTACATAGTAACTAAAAAATTATATCATAATATTATTTAATTTTATTAATTTCATTTATTTATATTTTTTTAAAATCTTTTTAAAAAATTAATTTTTCTTAAAAAATTAAAAATAACATTAAGAATTTGAGTTGAAGGACCCAAATTCTCAACATATTTGTTTTAAAAAAAATACACATGGCAATGTAAATTCGAATTCTTCGAACCAGAATTTACACAGTAAACAATAAACATGTATGTTAATGGTAAACTAGTCTTTTGCCTGTGCGGACGCCCGGGCTCATACTCCTATTTGAATATTATCAACACATGTGCAAAGTTCGATATTTATTTGTATGATAATAATGTTGAGCTATGTTTAGAAAAAAAAAACAACGTAAAGTAAGAATACAAACAAACCTGATGTTATTGTAGATTGTTGGATGGTGTTGATGTAACAATGAAAGAGAGACTACACAATAAAGAGAGGTAAATGAGTTCATTAGATTTTTGGATACAATTATTGATCATTTAATAATCAGAAGTATGACGATAGTACTATATACAACAATATTCACGTGATAAGTAGATATTTTAAATCAATTTACTTTAGTGGAGGTGATATAATAACAAACATCCAATAGTTACCTTGGTCATGTGATGCTGCAACATAAAGAAATAAATGTAATATATATTGAAAATTTGTAAATTAAATATTGACTTATTGGAAATGATATCTAATCTATAATGATAATCTTTTCCATATATTTACGAACAAACAATTAAAAAAAAAAACGTATGACAGGTCTCATGACGTCAACATGGAAAATAATATGTTTGTCCCGTGGGTCATCCATATTTATTGATGATCATATAATGATAATCTTTTTTACTTTCCATGATAATCTTTTGCACATCCATATATATACTCTAATAATCTACTTAGTATATTAAGTGCTAACCTTTTACGATTTCTGTTCCTCAATCATATTTATTGCTTATCAGTATAATGATAATCTTTTCCATATATTCACAAGCAAACAATTATAAAAAAAACGTATGAAAGGTCCCATGACGTCAACATGAAAAGTAATATGTTTGTTTGTCCCGTGGGTCATCCATATTTATTGTTGATCATATAATGATAATTTTTTTCACTTCCCATGATAATCTTTTGTACCTTAGCAAACATTTAGTCTATTAATCAATATATATACTCTAATGCGTGAAATGAGTCACGTCATTGGTACTGTAATATTGATACTTTAATAATATGTTAAAATTGATACTGTAATATTTAAAATTGATTGTTAAGTACCTACTAATTAGGAATAACTCATCGTCTAAGTTATGATTATTTCCATATCCTAAAAGAAATGCTTATTAATTTGAAAATTATGATTATTTCTATATCCTAAGAGAATATTTAAAATTGATTGTTAAGTACCTATTAATTTGAAATAAAATTTAACAAAAATACGAATATAATATACTTATTAATTAAACGTCAATAAGTTATTTTAATAATATGTTAAAATTTATACAGCAATATTTAAAATTGATTGTTAAGTACCTACTAATTAAGAATAAATCATCGTCTAAATTATGATTATTTCTATATATGCTTATTAATTTTAAAATTATGATTTTTTCTATATCCTAACATAATATTTAAAATTGATTCTTCAGTACCTATTAATTTAAAATGAAAATTAACAAAAATATGAATAAAATATGTTTATTAATTAAACGTCAATAAATTGACAATGATTACGGCAAAAACAAATACAACATTGAAGTTATTTTAATATGTTAAAATTGATACTGTAATATTGAAAATTGATTGTTAAGTACCTACTAATTAGGAATAAATCATCGTATAATTATGATTATTTCCGTATATGATTATTAATTTGAAAATTATGATTATTTTTATATCCTAACATAATATTTAAAATTGATTCTTAAGTACTTATTAATTTGAAATGAAAATTAACAAAAATATGAATAAAATATGTTTATTAATTAAACGTCAATAAATTAACAATGATTACGACAAAAACAAATACAAAATTGAAGTTATTTTAATAATATGTTAAAATTGATAATGTAATATTTAAAATTGATTGTTAAGTACCTACTAATTAGGAATAAATCATCGTCTAAATTATGATTATTTCCATATATGCTTATTAATTTGAAAATTATAATTATTTCTATATCCTAACATAATATTTAAAATTGATTCTTAAGTACCTATTAATTTGAAATAAAAATTTACAAAAATATGAATAAAATATGTTTATTAATTAAACGTCAATAAATTGACAATAATTACGGCAAAAACAAATACAAAATTGAAGTTGTTTTAATAATATGTTAAAATTGATAATGTAATATTTAAAATTGATTGTTAAGTACCTACTAATTAGGAATAAATCATCGTCTAAATCATGATTATTTCCATATATGCTTATTAATTTGAAAATTATGATTATTTCTATATCATAACATAATATTTAGAATTGATTCTTAAGTACCTATTAATTTGAAATGAAAATTAACAAAAATACGAATAAAATATGTTTATTAATTAACGTCAATAAATTGACAATGATTACGGCAAAACAAATATAAAATTGAAGTTGTTTTAATAATATGTTAGATTTGATAATGTAATATTGAAAGTTGATTGTTAAGTACCTACTAATTAGGAATAAATCATCGTCTAAATTATGATTATTTCCATATATGGTTATTAATTTGAAAATTATGATTATTTTTATATCCTAACATAATATTTAAAATTGATTCTTAAGTACCTATTTGAAAATTAACAAAAATAGGAATAAAATATGCTTATTAATTAAATGTCAATAAAATATGTAACGAATTGTCAACCAAATGGTCACTTTCAAACATAGAAGTGAAGATAGACACAAACGAATTTTAGATTGACTGTTAAATCAAACAAATTGATTTTAAATTTGAAACTTGAATATAGAAATTTGAAATTGTGACTTCCATATGAATATTTTAAATTGACTGTTCAACCAAATGAATTGATTTTATTATCCATAAATTAATTTCCATGACTGGTCCAAAATTATGTGACCCCGATATAAACAACACCACAGTGTAAAGCTGAGTGAAATAGAAATGCAACTATTTCCTAAGTATGAAGCTAATTAATTTTCCGTAATAGAGCAATCACACATATTTCCATTAACAATAAACGGGAAAAAAAATGACAAATTGATATATAGAACGATATAAATATAATAAAAAAATTGACACAAATGTTAAACAAAAGTATAAAGTAATCTTAGCATAGGAGTAAATTTTAATTTAAAATATTTAAATTTTTATGAAATTATAAGACCCACAAAATTATAATAAGTAACTCATAAACAAATAATTATGTAATATAAATGGTCTTAGGAATCTATTAAAGAAAATAAAGAGGTTGTTGCACTAACATTAGTTTAATATTAATCCCTCAAACTTCCTAATTGATCATTATTTTTTTATGATTGAAAATGAAAATTAAACGTTAACTCATCATCCTAACATTTTTCTATTTCTCTAAAATTTATTTATTAATTCAATAATTTATTGTTATACAGGTTTCAACTAAAGTAACGTGAACACTGTTCTTTTTAAAATATATAATAAAATTGTATATATATGAAATCCAACCATTAAAAAAACTACATGAAATTGATTTGATCAAACACTCAACATGACTCATATCATCTATCGTTAATAAAATACAATATTAATAAAATACATTGTCTAGAAATCATAATTATTAAATTACAACTTTAAACTGTTAAAACAAAGTAACATAAAAATTTCTTCATCAATCAAATGGGGTCATCATCACTCCAATTTTGCTGCTTCCTGATTATCTATATTAATGAATAAATATAATTCAAGCTGCGAATGTTGAGAGCCTCTGCATCAAAATGTAAATTGAAATCCCTGTAACCCAAAAAGAAGTCCAAAACTACTATATTCAATCATCTGACCATATAAATAAAGGATGACATATATGTGATAATAAAGCATGTCATATATTTGAAAATCAAAGCTGAAAGTGTCTAACTCAAAGGGATTGAACAAATATAAAAATATAACCCATTGAAATAACTCAGCCAACATTAAAGGAAAAAAAATATAAAGGCATAACACCCAAAAAAACTTAAGCTTTTGGGTTGCGAAAAATAAAAAAAATAAAAAAAAATTACCCAATGGTCCAAATATAAATCCAAAATGCAAACGCAAATTGTAGAAGGCTCATAAACACAAAAAAAATTTAAGTTTTTTGCAGTGCGAGAACTCAGTAAACAAAATAAAGGGAGAACACCCAAAAAAATGAAAGCTTTTGTCTTGTGAAAAATCATAAAACCCAAAAAAAGTGAGACATCGGAGAAGGCTCAGGTTCACAAAAAAATTGAAGCTTTTGTATTGTGAGAAACAAAGAAACAAACAAAACATAGTCAGAGAATCAAAGAAAACAAACCTGTATGAAATAAAAATCGAAGCTTTTTGTAGATAAAAATCACAGCTTTAGTGTCTTCTTCTACCTTCTCTGCATACAGTAACGAAGGTATTGTGAGAAGTCAAAAAACAAAATAAAAAAAATTTAAACTTTTTGTAGTGTGAGAACTCAGAAAACAAAATAAAGGGAGAACACCCAAAAAAATGAAAGCTTTTGTCTTGCGAAAAATCATAAAACCCAAAAAAAGTGGAACATCGGAGAAGGCTGAGGCTCACAAAAAAATTTAAGCTTTTGTATTGTGAGAAACAAAGAAACAAACAAAACGTAGTCAGAGAATCAAAGAAAACAAAACCTGTTTGAGATAAAAATCGAAGCTTTTTGTAGATAAAAATCACAGTTTTAATGTCTTCTTCCATCTTCTCTGCATACAATAACGAAGGTATTATGAGAAGTCAGAAAATAAAATAAAAAAATTTAAACTTTTTGTAGTGCGAGAACTCAGAAAACAAAATAAAGGGAGAACACCCAAAAGAATTAAAGTTTTTGTCTTGCAAAAAATCATAAAACCCCAAAAAAATGGGTATAAGAAAGAATGAACACATTTGAGAAGGCTAACGAAGATGAAAAAATTTAACTATAAACCAAAAAAACAAAGAAAATGAACCCGTACTCGTGGAGTTTTCAGATAAAACCTACAGTTGTAGTGTGCTCTTCCACCTTCTCTGCATGAAATAGAGGTTAACTAAAAAAAATGTAAGCTTTTGTATTGTAAGAAACAAAGAAACAAAGAAAACGTAAACAGAGAAACAAAGAAAACAAATCTGTTTGAGATACAAATCGAAGTTTTTTGGAGATAAAAATCGCAGCTTTAGTGTTCTTTCACCTTCTCTGCATACAATAACGAAGGCAATGAGAGAAGTCAGAAAACAAAATAAAAAAATTTAAACCTTTGTATTGTTAGAAGTCACAAAGAAAACGAACCTGAACTCAAAGAGTTTTGAGATCAAAATGACAACTTTGGTGTGTTCTTCCACCAAGAACACGATATAGAAATGAAAATTTGGAGAGGAACGCAAATACGATATCGTTGTCATGGAATCTGAGATAAAAATCACAATTTTGATGTAAAAAATCACAGCTTTAGATGTAAAAAAACAGGGAGAATGAAAAGATGGAAAGAAAGACCAGAGAAGGGAGAGATAGCAATTGGGGAGAGAGAAATGAGAGAGTGAAAATGGTAAAAAAAAATGGTGCTTGAGATTTATGAAGGACGACATAAGGAAAAGACGTACAACAATAAATGAAAATGTTAAAACGTGTGTCACAATAAATGTTTGGCATTTCGGTTACCCAAGCGCATCTGGAAAAAGAGAACATATTGAAAAGACTTGGAATTGGAAACGCATCATTTTGTAGGTCATTCACTTTAGTAGAATGTGACATTTTTGGGCGGGAAAGTGGGTTAACTGCAACGTGACACTAAACATCCAGAGCCTTGTTTGTATAACGATAGATGATAACAGAAAATTGTGTTTTAGTAAAAAAAAAATCTTGTATGTTTTTTAAAAAAAAAAAAATCTAAGCTGTCCCACCCATGTTGGCAAGACATATTTCAGCGCCGCTTGTCTCGTTTACGTTGTTGTGTCAGTCATTATCGCTGTCGTTATCACTTTCACTTTTGCAATAAACAATGGAAGCAGTGTTGCGGTTTCCCCATGGTAGTAGCATACCCGTATCTTATTTTCCTTCCAAATCCGCCATTTTTCTCAACAAAAGCTCTCTTTCCATTAAATTGTGTCGAGTCATTGCTTCAACTGCTTCCTCTTCTCCCCCTCCTTCCTTTCCAATAAGGTGCTTTTTTTTCACCCACGCTTCCTTTTTTCGATGATTTCTATTATGTTTCTGTAAAGTCAATACATGATTATTATGTGTCATGCCATTGATAAATGTTGTGATAATGCCCAGTGAGCTAATTGTCTAACCTATGTCCTCTTTTGTTGCTGAACAAGGCTTTTTCGCTTCATGAATTTTATGGCTTTCGAAAGACATCTCTTGTAGGTTCAGATGTTATGGCCTTCATTATGCATTTGGGTATGGTGGAATGGATGTCACCAATCTCAGTTCACTCATTTGAATTTGAAATCTGGGTATCCAAAAATCTTGTCATTTCTAATCCGCCCGTGTTTTCAGATGAAGATGCACAAAACAGTTCATCTAAATAATGGATTATGTTACATTCTATACTATGTTAAAGAATCCAAATAATGGAACTTAGTGAGTATTGGGTTACCTTCAGTTCACTCAATTCATAATTGATTAATGAAAATACAGCCATAAAACTTGTGCTTTCAAGAACAAATAAGCATACATAAGGTCCTTCTCTTTCTGTGTTTATAATGCATGCATACACAAAGTATAATGTATATCTGCATGTGTATATGTATACACACACACACACACACTTGTAATCTCCTATCCACAGAGCAGCTAGAGACTTTTGACCAGAAGAATGCAAACATATAGATGTTCAACATTTCGATGCTCTCTCAATGCTTTAAGCTTTTGGTTTAATGATGATTTATTAATTAATATTATTTCTGAATGTCTTTATCTTTAAATTGTTAAGGTCCCTCTGTGGGATCAAGTGAGAGTTTCTTTTACAAAAGGATATAAACCTCTTTCATTATGAAAATTGGGATTGGAATCTAGAATTTCAGCATTGAGAAATGGAAATTACAGCAGTTAGGTAGAAACTACAACAACTGAAGTCTCTGAATTCTTTCCAACCTCCCAAAATTTATCCTTCCAATTTATATTGCCATTTGCTACAAATGAATTCCCTCCATCTCCCTCTAGACTATCAGCACGAATATTCCCTTTATTTCTCCTTATGTTCTCCTTACCCCAATGTGTTAATCCTCCCTTTCTTTTGAGTTTATCAAAATAATGATAATTTAAGTCCTCGATTCACTTAAACCTTAGAAATGGATAGTATTTTGCTATCATGTAGATCAACTTTGAACAGTTTCTTTTTGTATAGACATACTGGTAAAAAGAGGGTGGATGAGAGTAAGACCTTGACTTTAGACGGCATCAGGAACTCTTTGATTAGGCAGGAGGATAGCATAATAGTCAGTCTTTTGGAGAGAGCTAAGTATTCTTACAATGCAGATGCATATGACAAAGATGCATTCTTCATGGATGGCTTTAATGGGTCTTTGGTTGAGTACATGGTCTTGCAAACTGAAAAGCTTCATTCACAGGTTATTACAATTCTGAGACAGTAAAAATATGGAATAGCAAAGAGTCATGAAATCATCATTTAACTGATTCTGCTTGGCTTCCCTTTGGAAATAGGTGGGAAGATACAAGAGCCCGGATGAGCATGCTTTCTTCCCTGAATGCTTACCTGAGCCAGTGCTTCCACCTTTGCAGTACCCGCAGGTTTTGGAATTCTATCTTCTTTCATTAGATAAAAATTCATTTGGTGAGAAACAGGTTTCCTTCTTCTAGCCTCATGAGAATAGTTAAGCTTTCCCTTTTTTTTTATAAGATAGATGGGTGAAGATTGGTTAATGATTGTGCTTGTACTTACTCTTTTTAGTGAGAATGAGAGACTGTTTACTACCTATTGGCATATCATAATCATAGTAGTATATTAAAAACTTCGTACCCCATTGCCCAGAGGCTCTTCGCTATGCGAAGGTATGGGGGAGGGATGTTGTACGCAGCCTTACCCTTGCATATGCAAAGAGGCTGTTTCCGGATTCGAACCCATGACCAACAAGTCACCAAGGCACAACTTTACCGCTGCACCAGGGATGTAGTATATTAATGTCGCATTTAAAAGTGAAGCAACTTCAATTCTTATTTTGAGAGAACCAGCTGCTGTATAAAATGGGGGCATCACCTCTTCAATTTAAAATATTAAATTCTTATAATGCTTCAATAGGAATGCCATGTGTACTTAGTTTTTTGTGTTATGAAGAATACTTGATTGTTTTGTTGCCCATATGTTACACGTGAGTCATCTGTGCTCAAAACTCAAGAAACAATACCTGTATCTGTTTCTCTAAGAAAATGTTGTGTTTACGATTATATTTTCATATGTCCATAAAGATAAAGTCATAAAATTGTAAAATAGGGAGAAGAAAAATGGACATAGAATTTAACTTGATTTGATCTACAAAGAATTATAGGCCTACTGTCATGGGTCAAATCGAGAGAAAATCCGTCAAATTGCTAAAGATTCACCAAACTTTGCGTGCACTGCACCATGAGCGTTTTTTGGATTAAGTCGCATGTCAAGCCTAGCCCATGGAGGACATACAAGCCACTTTATAAAACATACTTTCTTCCACTTGATTGTCAATGCCTGTCTATAGTCCATACATTTTAGTTATTCCCTAATAGTAACTCCTTCAGTTAACTAAATGATTATCTGTCAATAAAAGAAAATAGTGTTCCTTTTTTAGCTTATGCGTTGTATTTCTGATTATATTTTGACTAATCTACCTTCAATTGTTCCTTGTAATTATACTAGGTTCTGCATCACTGTGCTGATTCTATCAATATAAACAATAAGATTTGGAATATGTATTTGAAGGATCTCCTTCCAAGATTGGTAAAAGCGGGAGATGATGATAACTGTGGATCTGTTGCTGTTTGCGACACTCTTTGCTTGCAGGTACTAATTAAGCTTCTTGTGTTATAGAATACTTTTTTATTATTTTCAAAACTCTATAAGAAGCTGAAGTGTGATAGTTACAATAAACTCACTAAAGAGGTTTTAGATTGTTTATATACAAAATCATAAATTTAGCGCGTCATTTATACTAAAACTTGGACCAGCAGGAAACAATTACACTTTACACCTTTCACCTTCCTACTACAAGTCCATGAGCACCTACTTAAAAATTAATATTATCCTAATTATATAATAATATTTAACTTTCTCAACATTCCCCTTCATGCTAATTCTCACAAACATCAATCCCTATACCATAAAAACTTGTGTTGTTAGGTGAAGGAGCATGGATGTCTTTTTTTTGTTACATTTCTAGCTCACCTCCTAAGGGGTTGGTCTAGTGGAGCAAGGGTCTTGCCTATAACAGGTCACAAATTCGTGCTCTCTCTCATCTCTTTGGAGCGAGGTAAATATAACTACCTTTATAAGTTCTCTTTGAGTCTGGGGGCTTTCTCGCCTTGAAGTGAGACACCATCATGCCTTCCTCCTAAATTTTAAGAATACCCTGGCCTAACGGTAAAGTTGTGCCTTGGTGATTAGTTTTTTTTCTAGCACACCCCCTCATAAAAGAGCAATGAATGATTTTATATTACATCTTAAACATGTCCCCTCACACGAGTCCTTTGGCTTGAAACATGGATGATGCATAGGCTAACCCTGCCCTGTTCTGAAATCAATGTTATCAATGGCGGAAGGCCAAGGCTTATGAATGATTTTACATTACATCAGTTAGTCATTGAGGAAGCACTGAGGAGTTATTTTTCTAATATTATTTTTCCTGATTTGTTTTCTTATCTAGTTCGGGTTATTAGTCTTAATGTATTTGTGCGTTTGGGATTTTTCTAGTAATACTATTACTATAATAACACTTGACCTTACTATTAGTCTAAAAAGGACCGTTGGGATAGTATTTTGTTTCACATCATCATGCATTACATCATAATAATATTGTTAATTGTAAGTATTTCTTTTATCTTAGATGCTTTCCTTCATGTACACTTAAGAAACTCAATTCATTTGTAAGGATCTTTTTCTAGGTAATAATAAAGTGTAGAGGGAGAGGAGGTTGATTCTAAGGCTGCGCACATGCCACAAGCCTCAGCAAGAACTTGCTAAGGATCTTTTATCCCAAAGTTGAAATCTAATGGTGCTTAGACAGTTTTAACCATTAGTATCAATTTGTGTGCAAAAGAAGCTCACTTCTGTTGCACTTAGTACTGAATGTAGAGTATATGCACCTAAACACTAATATAACGTTCAGCTCATTGACTTCTGAAACATGGTCCATTAAGTATCCTGAGTAACAAAATGATTTAGCTAAGTTTTTAATATTCTAGCTCTACTTTCTAAAGTTGATTAAAGAACAGCTGCTAATAAACTTTACAAGAAATTTACAATTAATAACAGTTCACTGTACTCAATAGTGTAAGAGCATCAAGTGAGTGGTCCTTTAATTCCCATTCTTGACTCTCTGAGCATTTGATATCATAATCATGTAACGGTAGTTCAGTACAAATTCCGAGTTTTCGCTATAATGCTTCGGCACCATTACAGGCTCTCTCAAAAAGAATCCACTATGGCAAATTTGTTGCTGAGGCAAAGTTTCAAGATGCCCCTTCTGAATATGTAGCTGCCATTGAAGCGAAAGTAAACTTTTGCATACCTGATTCATTTTATTTTCCATTGTGATTCTAGATACCATACTTAATTTTCTGATGCTACATTAATCCATGCTTCACAGGACAGGAAACTTTTGCTGGATTTGTTGACATATGAAACAGTGGAGGAATTAGTCAAGAAGAGGGTAGAAATTAAGGCAAGACAATATGGCCAGGTGGTGAAGATCGGTGAAACAGGCGATATAGCCACTCCTGTGTATAAAATCAAGCCAAGTTTGATTGCAAATCTTTATGGAGATTGGGTAATGCCTCTCACAAAAGAAGTGCAGGTAGAGTACTTGTTGAGAAGACTTGACTAAACAAAGAAAAGATGACCCAAACAGAATATGCATGGTAGGGTATTTGTAGTTATCAGTAAGGGATGGCCTGGGACACTTAGACTACTTTGTAAAGCTTAACACTGGACAACAATGGTGCTTTTCTGGTTAGAGATGGGTGAGTATTTATGAAGCTAGTTTAATGCTTAAGTCAAACAGCAAGACAAAATAAGGATAACTGTCTTTGTATACAAATAAGCGCACTTAAAAACATCTCTTAATGTATGGATGGTATGCTTATCTAAGTGTTTAGGCTCAACAAGGACATATTGTCCACAGCCTCCCAATTATGCAGTTGATATTATCAATTCAATGTGGGATGAGACAAGTGATTAAGAATTCCGTACAAACTCCCCCTTTTTTTATGTGTGGATTTGAATCCTTAAAGCTTTTATGCCACTTTCTTGCTTGGTGGACAACTCTCTCCAAGCAGATCTCCTAGTGCCTAGTGCCTAATTGAGTAAATGCAATTGGATAGAAATACTTATGATTCAAACTTGTTTAGTAATCTTCTAAGTGGACATTTGTTGATAGTTTCAGCGTGTTATTGCCACTTTCCTTATGGTACTGCGATGTCTCTCCATTTTATCACTTTTTTTCAATGTTTTTTAAAATGAGACTAGTGATTAAATGGGTGAAGATATTGATTCAAAGTTCAATGGTTCAACTATAGTTGAACTGGTTATATTTGCTAATATTATATGATATTTTAAGTAATAAACTAATGAATATAAAAAATTAGGATCTAAAAAATTATAAATGATTAAATTATATGTTTCATAAGATAAAATTAATCATAATTGACAAAATAATTTATGCTATGATATATTTAAGTATGTATTTTTATTTATCTAAAAAATACTTTTGATTAAATAAAAAAATAAAAATGTATATAAAAAAATTGAAAAGACGGATTCAACATTGGTTTTAGACCGGTTTGACCGGTTCTCTCTGATTCTAAAATGCTCCAGTTTTATGGGGGTGTTCGGTCGGTCACCAAACCAATTCCCAGTTAAAAATATTGTTTTTTTCCTACCAAAAACAACTATATAAGTATAAGATCTAAGATATATCTAATAATTGATAATTTAATTATGCTACCTGTGTCCTATATATAAGACCTGTTTTGCTTTATTGTTTGTCTATTTTTATAAAAATATCTTCTAATTGTTTGATGCATTAATTATTTGTTTTTTATAATATCTTTAATTAATTACACTCTCTCTTATTAGGATTGGAGGATAAAAGAAGTCACATTAGTTAATTAGGTGAAAAGCAATTATATGAAGAGAGAAATGAAGCATTATCTTGGAAGAGTAATAAAAATTATTGATAAATTTAATGTGATTAATCAAATTAATCATTTTTCTTAAAGGGTGTAAATAAATTGAAAGGATCTGATATATAGGAATGGAGGTAGTCGATATCTTCATTATTATGGTGACCAATATTAAATTAAATACGCTAGGCAACTTGAGCTTGGTAAAGATGGGTAAAAAGTTTTAAAAAATGTGTTATATTTGCTATTGATTGTTAGCATTTCCCCCCTGCATATATTCACATTTCACAGGTCGATGTGTTTAAGATGGTCTTGTATAGAGGCAATGCGGTACCCAAAAATGAAGGCATGCAAGTAGGTGAGAACAGGGAAGTATGCTAAGCAGTAATTTTTGCTTTTTTTTTTGTTCCAAAGCAATACAAAATAATTCTCCTCCACCTAGACACATTAAAAAAATGTTTTTCAGGAAAAAATTCAGGTTTGAAAATTTTTGGCTCTTAGAACCTGATCTAATGATATTATTTCAAAAATAAATCGTTGCACCAAAGAGATGAACAATTGGAGTAGAGCTCTAAGAAGGCAATACAAAGACCAAATTGAAGTTTGTAGACATAAGCTTGATGTTATCCGCCAATCACATGATTCTAATGATGTTTTACGTTTTTTCCAAAGATCCAAGAAAGCTAAAAATCCTTATATCTCAAGAGTAGTCATATTGGTGTCAGGGGCAAAAGTTCTATGACCAAAAGATGGAGATATCAATTCAAAAATTTTACAAATCAGCAAGTGTTTGGAAAACCACAAATATCATTTCTTCTCTCACTCATGAGGATGGAACTTTGGTCCATAACCTCAAGGATCTGCCTGATGTAACTACTTATTTCAATAATTTGTTTCAAGCTAAGAATCAATTACCAAGTAATCAATTACAAACTGTTACTACAAGGAACAAAATTCACTTCTCTTGAAATTTGGCAAGAATTATCAAATGAATCGATTACCATTTTAATTAATCAATTACATAAGCTAGAATGAAGTCTTTGTGGCTCAAGATAATCGACTACCACATTTAGTAATTGATTAGACTGTCTGGAAACTTTTAGAGTTCTTCATGTGTTGAAATAATCAATTACCACATTTGAAAATTCATTTCTTAACCATAAAAAACTTGAGAAGCTCTTTCTGAAATGAGATAATCAATTACCACAATCTGTAATCGATTACCATGTTTCTGGAAATGTAGAACAAAGAGGGATTCGAATGAATTAAGCGATTACCACATTTGATAATCGATTAATGAATTAATCAATTACGACATTTGATAATCGATTAAATCAGTTTTATCTGTTAAAATTATAAATACCACATTTGATAATCGATTAAATCATTAGTGACTCTTGATTCGATCTTATCTTTTAGAAAACACATTCTAAGAATCATCTAAGGGTATTATGCATTTCCACAAGGGATTCATGTTGATCAAGATTCATTCATTCTTCATGATGGTTTGATAATCAAAGGAAAAGCTTGAAGATGTTGTGATATGCACATCAAGGTGTATTCAATCTAATTTCGATTACTTTCTAAATTTTGATCTTGATTAGGGTTATCAACGGTTTGTGTTAGTTGATAGGGTTTCAACTTCTAATCCTTTTCTTGTAGGGTTCAAGGGAAGAGTAGAATTTTAGGGAATTGCATGTGCATGGTTTTGTACTTGGTTCTCTATTAGTGGAAGTTCTAAGGGGTCTTAGAACAATTGAATGTAAGTCCTCTTGAGGACTAAACCAGTATAAATTCTAAGTGTGATTCTCTCTTTCTCTAAACCTTTATTTTGTTTATCAATCTTGATAATGGAATTGATATGAAAGGGACATAAAACTTTGTTTTTCATTTGTTTGTGTATTAATTGTTTTCATTGATTGAAAATTTTTCATAACAATTTTTTGAGAAAACCTTGATTACAATGAAGGGTATGGTTTAATTGAATTTAAATAACGATTAGGTAAATATTTTGAAAAGAATATATTCACCCCCCTCCCCTTTCTAGATTTTTGGTTATTCTAACAAAATGGTGATTTAGTTGGGCACATATCTCCAGGGAGAGGTTTAAGGCAAGGCGACAAACTATCACCTTACCTTTTTATTCTTTGCATTGAGGGACTCTCATCACTTCTAAAATATCGTTAGAGGAAAGGTGAAATCCATGGAGTGAAGGTGTGCAGAGGATCTTCTATCCTCTCACACCTATTATTTGTTGACGACTATTTTCTTTTTTGCTAGGCAGATGAAGGAGAAACAAATATTCTAAAGAACATTTTGGATTCTTATAGGCAAGCATCAGGCCAAATGATCAATCTCCATAAATCTAAAAGTTTCTTCAATTCCAACACTCCCACAAATGTAAGGCATGAAATATCTTCTTCTTTGGGAGTTTCAGAAATGATTGGATCAGGTAGATACTTCGGGCTACCATCTAACATTGGAAGAAAGAAAAAAACTATTTTTGGATACCTCAAAGACAGACTCTAGAATCACATCAATCACTGGTCCACTAAATTTCTTTCAAAGGCTGGTAAAGAAATTCTCATAAAGTCAGCTACTCAATCCATCCCTACTTATTGCATGAGTTTTTTTTTTTTTTTGTTTCCTTCCACTATACAAAATGAATTAGATAACATAATGATTTCTTTTTGGTGGGAAAATAAAAAGCAATCAACAAGAGGAATGCATTGGTTAGATTGGGAAAATTAACAATGAAAAAAAATCAGGGAGGTACGAATTTTAGGCACTTTCATGCTTTTAATCTTGCCATGCTAAGGAAGTAAGGTTGGAAACTGATGACCAACCATGATACTATTGTTTCTAAGGTTTTCAAAGCTAAATATTTTCCATCAAAAAAAATTGGATGCTCCTCTTAGACATAATCCAAGTTTTGTTTTACATAGTATCAATGCTTCACGAGTAGTGGTGAAGGAAGGTATGAAATGAAGACTTGGAAATGACTTCTCTGTCAAAGTTTGGAACCAGTTGTGTCATCTTCCCAAGGACACCAATGCATCACATCTCCTCTTATATCTAGTCTTGAAGATCTAAATATGGGTGACCTTATTGAACACGAGAAAAATGCTTGGAACATAGATCTTGTTGACACATTTTTTGATGCTGTAAACTCCAACTGAATTTAGCAAATGCCACTCTTCAACATTCATGCAGAGGATGAGTTAATTTGGAGGTACAATAACAATGGTTCTTACAATATTAAAAGTTTCTATCATGCTATTATGAATAACATCATTGATAATGACCACTTGAAAGTTCCTGGACCATGGATGACTATTTGGAAGCTCAAGAAATCACCAAAAAGAAAGCATTTTGTTTGGAGATTCTTAAGAGGTTATTTACCAACAAGGAAAAGGCTTATCAAGCATGGAATTGAATGCCCAACACACTGCCCATTTTTCTCCACCAACATAGAAAATGATTGGCACCTGTTTGTGTTGTATGTGGTCTAATATTAGTTGGTTAGTTGGGGGGTTAGTTGACAGTCTTAGGTAGTTATTTTTCTGTTATTTTGTTAATAACAAAAGGCATGTTATCACATGTATATAAGTTATGTTTTTTTGTTAATAAAAGAAGATAGCTCCATTTTGTTCCCAATTTTTTGTTTTCACAACAAATTCAAGTGGTATCAATAGCTGAGTTGAGATCCTAAGAGAAAAGAAGGAAGAAAACCATGGCTCTTGCAAGAATGGAGATAGAAAAATTTGTTGGTGGAATAGATGATTTTAGCCTATGGCGGGTGAAGATGAATCCATTGCTCTTTCATCAAGGCTTGGATGCAGCACTTTTAAAGGAAGCAATCGCAAAGATAGAAGAGAAGAGACATGCAAATGTGACAAAGAAGGCTCACAGTGCAATCTTACTCAGTCTTGGAGATGAAGTGCTTTGGGAAAAGGCTAAAGAAAAGTTTGCCAAGGCGGTTTGGGATAAGCTAGAGGATTTGTACTTGAAGAAGTCCCTGGCAAACAAATTATATCTCAAGAAATGTTTGTATGCTTTGCTGATGGAGGATGACAAGCCCTTGATGAAACATCTGGATGATTTCAATATGATCATCTTGGACCTTAAGAGCATTGACGTAAAGATAAATGATGAAGATCAAGCCACCATTCTATTGAGTTTTCTTCCCAAACATCATTCTATCAATGGATGAGGTCAAGGCTGTGTTGAATTCAAAAGAAAATCAAAAGGAGAATGACTCCAAGAAGGAAAATATTGTTGAAGGGCTCATTGCAAGTAAAAAGAATCAAAAGAAGGATTTCAAGAATAAGAAATCAAAGTATAAAAATAAGAAGAAGAAATGTTTCCTCTGCGACAAAGAGGGACACTTCAAGAAAGACTGCCCAAACAAGTCAAGGTTCAATGAGTGGAACAAGCACAATGCAAATATGGCTATGACTCAAGAAGGATATGACAATGTAGAGGTTCTTGCTGTATCAGAAAAGGATTCTCAAAAGGAATGGATCTTGGATTCAGGGTGCTCATTCCACATATGCCCCAATAAAGGTTGGTTTGAAAGTTACAAGCAAATAGATGGTGGTATTGTACTACTAGGAAATAACAAGTCTTGTAAGGTTATTGGGATTGGTTCATTAAGAATTAAAATGCACAATGGAATAGAGAGAGTGTTAGAAGATGTGAGACATGTTCTAGAATTGAAGAAAAATCTGATTTCCTTAGGCATATTGGACAAGAAGGGTCATGGCTACAAGTGTGGTCGTGGTAGCCTTGAAATCTATAAGGGGAAGAATTTGATCATGAGAGGAGTAAGGAAGAATGGATTGTATTCCTTGGTTGGACAAACAATTATTTGTTGATTCTGCAAATATTGTAATTGATGACAACACACAGTTATGGCACCACAGGTTGGCACATATCAGTCAGAAAGGGCTGGATGAGTTAGCACAACAAGGTGTTTTAGGGCAAGGCAGGATTGAGCCACTAAAGTTTTGTGAGCATTGTGTGCTGAGCAAGGCAAAGAGGCAAAAATTTCCCACCAGCACTTATTCCGGCAATGAAGCTCTTGATTATGTGCATATAGATCTATGAGGACCATCAAGAACCGAGTCACATGGAGGGGCAATGTATTTTTTATCCTTAGTAGATGACTTCTCTAGAAAGGTTTGGGTTTTCTTTCTAAAACACAAGAATGAAGTTGTCAAAGTGTTTGAAGAATGGAAAATTTTAGTTGAAACTCAAACAGGAAGAAAGGTGAAGAAATTAAGGACAAATAATGGACTTGAATTATGTGATGAAAGGTTTAAAACCTTATGCAAATAGAATATTATTGCTAGGCACTTAACTATGAAAGGGACACCACAACAAAATGGCTTGGTGGAAAGGTTCAACAAAACCATACTTGAAAGAGTTAAGTGTATGTTAAATCATGTTGGTCTGCCAAAGTCCTTTTGGGCAAAGGCTATAAGCATTGTTGTGTATTGCATAAACAAAAGTCCATCAACTGTCATGGGCTTTAAAACCCCACAGGAAGCTTGTAGTGGCATGAAAGCTAATTATAGTGAGTTGAAGACATTTGGTTGTATTGCTTATGCTCATCTAAAGCAGGATAAGTTGGAACTAAGGGCCTTGAAGTGTATCTTCATAAGCTATCCATAAGGAAAGGGATACAAGCTATGGTGTTTGGAACCTGGACACAAGAAGTGCATCATCAGTAGAGGTGTAATGTTTAATGAACTACAAATGGAAAATTTAATTATGCCATTCAAGTCTAGTGGAAGTCAGAGTTCACAGGTTCCGGTGAAGTCTGAAGAGAGTCTGACTACTCAGACTTATGAGGAATCAATTGGGGCAAGAAACAAGTGTGTCCCTGCACCTGGACAAGCAAATGAAAAAGTAGCTCAGGATTATTGGTTGGCTAGTGACAGGGAAAGTAGGACAACCAAACCTCTTGAAAGATATGGTCATGCAGATCTGATCTCTTATGATTTAATAGTTGGAAAGGAGATTGAAGATTAGGAGGAACCTCATTCCTATGATGAGACCATAAGTAGCAAGGACAATTCAAAATGGATTGAAGCTATGGAAGAAAAAATGGCTTCTTTAGAACATAATCAAACCTGGACACTTGTGGATTATCCTAAAGGGCAGTTAATTGTTGGATGCAGATGGCTATTCAAGAGGAAAGAAGGTGTTGAAGGAGTTCAAAGTGCAAGGTTCAAAGCTAGGCTAGTAGCTCGTGGGTTTACTCAAAAGGAAGGAGTAGATTTTGCAGAAATGTTAACATCTATGGTAAAGCATAGTTCAATAAGAGTTCTTCTTGCTATGGTAGTTCATTTTGATATAGAGCTTAAGCAGATGGATGTCAAAACAGTTTTTTTTGCATGGAAAGCTAGATGAGACCATTTAATGAAGCAACCTACTGGTTTTGTCAAAAAGGGTGATGAACAAAAGGTATGTTTGTTTAATCGGTCCTTATATGGTCTTAAACAGTCTCCTAGGATGTGGTATAGGCGTTTTGATGATTATATGATTAAAATTGGATTCTCTAGGAGTGCTTATGATTGTTGTGTGTACTGAAAATGTCACAAGAATGGGAAACCAATTTACTTGTTACTCTATGTTGATGATATGTTATTGGACAGCCAAAGCATGATTAAAATTGCTAGAGTTAAGAGATTGTTAAATCTAGAGTTTGAGATGAAAGATCTTGGACATGCTAAGAAGATTCTTGGTATAGAAATAACCATGAATAAGAAGGAAAAAGTGTTGTACCTATCTCAGGTATAGTACCTCGAAAAGGTCTTGGAAAGATTCAATTTAAAGGGAGCAAAGTCACTTACCACTCCCCTAGCACAACACTTTAAGTTGTCTGAGGAACAAGAATCAAAGTTTGATGAAGACATAGCCTATATGCAGAAAGTGTCATATGCTAGTGTTGTTGGAAGTATCATGTACTCCATGGTTTGTTATACGCCAGATTTGTCATACTCTATGAGTGTGGTAAGCAGATTTATGGCAAATCCAGACAAAAGGCATTGGGAGGCTGCTAAATGGGTTTTGAGGTACATATCTGAGACCATTGATGTTGGACTGAAATATGTTAATCAAGGTGAAGTTCCTATTACTGAAGGATATGTGGTTATGCTTTCAAGGTGTTTGGAAACTTAGTCAGTTTGAGGGCTAATTTGCAATCAATAGTGGCCTTATCCACTACTGAAGTTGAATACATAGTAACTAGTGAAGCTTTAAAGGAAGCACTATGGTTAAGAGGCTTGATTTCAAAACTACTTCAAGTGAAAGAGCCATAAATCACTGTAGTACACTATGATAGTCAAAGTGCAGTGAGTTTGAACAAAAACCAAGTGTATCATAACAAAACAAAGCATGTGAATGTCAAGTATCACTTCATTCAAGATATGATCAATAGTAAAGCTATTGCTATTAAGAAGATATCTACTAGTGAGAATGTTGCAAACATGCTCACAAAAGTTTTACCCTATGAGAAGTTCAACTATTGTTTAGTTGAATATTACTTTTCTAACTAAGCATTAGATCAAGATGAAGATTGTTGTATGTGGTCTAATATTAGTTGGTTAGTTGGGAGGTTAGCTAGCAGCCTTAGGTATTTTTCTATTATTTTGTTAAAAACATGCTATCACAGGTATATAAGTTTTATTTTTTTATTAATAAAAGAACACAACTCCATTTTGTTTCCAATTTTCTGTTTTCACAACAAATTCTTGTTCTTCATTCATAACAGTTAGTTGACAATTATAAAGTCAATCAGTTTTGGATTTTAGCTGGCCTTTGGACTCACATCGATTGCAAAATTCATGCAGCCATAGACATAAAAGATTTGTTTTTTACTATTCTGGAAAATGTTAATAATGATCTGAAATGCAGAATTTCTATTGTCTTGTGGTCAATTTGGAAAGCTAGAAATGACAAAGTGTGGAAGGAGATTGATATTCCACCATCAATATCACTCTCTTTTTCGAAACATTTCTTCTCATAATGGAGCTTTGCAAGAAACATGCACATGCTGAGAAATACACCTTCATAAGAACCTCCCTTACGTGATTTGCAATGGCAACCTCCAGCTCAAGGATATCTCAAATGCAACATATTGATGTTGCAATTTTCCTAGATATTCACGCATTTGGCATAGGAATCTGCATCAGAGGGGATCAAGGTAATTTTGATGAACTTCACCTGGATCGATGAACTTCACCTCCAAAATGTTATTCTCGAGTCTGATAGCAAGATGGTAGTAGATGCATGCAAAAATACAGCAAAAGGAAATTTTGATTTCAATGTTGTAATAGCTAAATGTAGAACTTCCCTTTTTAATATCTCAAACTACACAGGGTGAGTTTTTTAAGGAAACAAGCTAACCTTGTGGCTCATTCCTTGGCTAGGACATCAAGACTTTATTCTTGTAACCACATTTTTTATATTATTTGTATTCAAATTCGGATTATCAATGAAATGCCTTTAACTGTGCTTTAAAAAAAAAAAAAGCAATACAGGATAATGCTCTAATCCAGCATATGAAAAAGAGAAGAAAAAAAATGTGAGATGCTTTAAATGGGTTATCCACAGTACTTAGACAAAAGTCTAATAAGTCAGCAAACAGCTGGAGAAAACTATACAATCATGCTTGGATCTGTGATCTACTGATCTATCACCATTTTCTTCTCAATAATTGGAACCTTCCATCCGAATGAAAATAAATTCGTTTATGATAGTGCACGGTCGGTGTTATTAGCCTTTTGAGCTGGAAAATACAAATTCTGACCCCACACCATGTGTATTGGCAAATATTTTTATTATCACATATGGCTTCCACATTAGCTTACATTTTTAGAATTAAGATATTATCATAACATTCTCAATGGTCCCCTTTGTAAACTTAAGGGTGAAAAGCAATAATGGAAAACAAGATCTGTCGCCAAAATTGTAGGGTAAAAGTAGCACACCATAAAGGTTTGAACAGAAATTTAATTTCTAATTTATCCTAATTAATTAACGATGCATACAAAAATTCATTTTCCCTCGTGAGATATTACACAACATATTCCTTTAATCTTCTTACAAAATAATGCAGCAAATTAATAGAATTATATAATTTCTCAAAAGTACTAGCTAGATAGTACTGCGAGTTGTGTTATAATAATTGAATTTTCATTCACTCACGTTAACTAAAAAAAGTACTTAGCGTCTAAAAGATGTAGATATATCTATAATAAGATAACTTGAAACTTACATTGGGTTGAAAGGAATTGTATTCAACCTTACTGAAACAGCAAAAAAAAAAAAAAACCTGCGGTTATCTTCCATTATTTTGTCAATGGGATCTATTGAAAGTCTATGTAGGGGTATATATATATATATATATATATATATATATATATATATATATATATATATATATATATATATATATATATATATATATATTATTTTTTGGGTACAATTAATATTATTTTTTAAAAAATTAGTAGATTCGATTCTTATAATTAAGTAAAATTTTAATTACAAAGTGTGAGTCAGGTGTTCCTTTATATTTCTCATTATTTTTATTAGTTTTTTTATTTCTGTTAACGATTCTTTTTTCTATTCCTATTAGATTTTCTTTTTCTTTTATTATGGTTCCTGTATTCTAGAACAAATAAAAAGCATATCCTATCATATCCTATTATGTTCCTATACAAAAATTATATTCCATCATATCTTATTAGGTTCCTATACAAAAATTATATCCTTTTTCTGTCAGGTTTCCTTTTTTTTTTTTAACTTTCCTATTATGTTCTTATATAATAATCATATCTTATCATATCCTATTTAAGTTAAAATCATATCCTTTTTCTATCATGTTTTTTTTTTTTTTTAACTTTCCTATTACCTTCCTAACCAAACAAAAATCATATCTTTTTCATTTCAAGCTTTTTGGTAGAGGTAATCAATATTCTGTGTTTAACCTATTATAGAAGGTGTGTTATTTATTTTTATTTTTTTGGTACCTATTTCCACCCCTATCTATCAGTTAAGCTCTATGCAAAATAATAATAATAATAATAATAATAATAATAATAATAATAATAATAATACTTTTTTTAAAAAAATCTTATTATCTTGTGATTAAAAAGACTAGCCTCAACTCAAATATGTGAAGCTACTTTTTTAATAATCTTTTTTCATAACAATAATAATCTTTTCTTCGTATGTGAATTTTACTATTAAATTTAAGATTATATTTGGAGAATTTTATTCATTTTATTTTAAAAAATGCACTTTATAAACACGATCTGTGTATCCTATCCATCAATTTATAGATTAAATGACACTGCATATTCTCTTAAATTTTTCAACTATGTAAAAACTAAATATTCATTTTTAATATAAGTATTTTATTATAGTTTCTTTTTTACTGATGCACTTGATATATATATAAAAAATAATATATTTAGGCTAAGCAAACAAAAGATATTTTCGTAAAAAAGGTATTTAATATGTATGGTTGAAAAATTAATTTATTCGTTGAAACAACTGACAATCAACGGCTTTCATTAATTACTTTTTAAAAATTTAAAATTTAATGCTTACTTGTACAGCTAGTTTATCACTTTTTAAAAATTTAATAATATACACCAGTTCTTCGCATATGGTTAAAGCTTGATTCACAATAGAGAAATGATACTTGGAATTGGATAATAAATTATACAACAAATTTTACAATTAATGAAAAAAAAGGTGACAGGTTTGAAATGTAATAATAATAATAATATACAAATTGTTATAAGAATTATTATATGTATATCTCTTTAAAAAAACGGGATAAACTAGTTAAAAATTAAAATTTTAAAATTGATAAGTTAATTAATTAAATTAAATTAAATTATAATAAAAACTGTTAAATTAATTAATAAATATAAAATAACGTACAAAAATATATTTAATTACTTAATTATAATTTAAATGTGGTAATTATATATATATATATATATATATATATATATATATATTGAAATAATTATGGCTTTATATTTTATTTATTTTAAATAACTTATTGTCTTAAAAATTAGAAGAACCTCTTTTTAATTCTATTCTTATCTCTAAATTTTAAATTTATATTAAATAAAAATGAGATAATGTAATATATATGTTATAATATTGTGAATTTGTATTATAAAGAAATCATATTTGATGACAACATAAAATTAATTTTATTTAATATGAAAAAGTTAAAGGTAAATTATGATGAAATAACAAGGACAAAATGACATCAAAATTTATAAAACTATTCTCAATATATTTTATCCATAATTATCAATACATTTTATAGTCAATTTTAACAAAAAAAATTATTTATTGATTTTTAATTAATACAAATAATATTTAACATTCTTTTTTTATTTGTAAATATTTTAAAAAATTGTACTTGAAAGAGAAATGTGGGATCACAACGCCGCTTTGAGCAGTGTGTGCATCAGCGTACTTTGTTCTTTTACCGTTTGCCAGCTCAGCTCGACATCTGTTGCAAAGGTGAAGCCTTTATCATCACTTCACATACCCACCACATTCACATAAACGCTCCCTTTCCCTTTTCCTTCCTTTGGGTTGTGTTTTGTGTTTTGTTTTGTGTGTTTTGTGTTGGGTTGGATTGGATTGGATTGTGTTGTGTTGTGTTGTGTTGGGTTGTGTGTTCCATCCAACTCCAACTAGTCTGAGATTCTTTTCCCCTTGGCTGCATTGCACTTTGCACCCCAAAAAGTGAAGGGAAGGGAAAGGAAGAGAGGCCTAAACTAAACACCCCAAAAAAATGGAGAGAGCTCTCACTAAAGTTAGCAGCATGAAGGTGGGGTTGGGGAGCTCATGGATCACCAAGAAGGCCAAGGAGGAGTTCTCTAACATCTCTGAAGACTTCTCTGTGAGTATATTGTTACCTTTTTTGGGTTTTCTTGCATTGCTTTTTTTCTTCTTAATCTTATTTAATTTGGCTTGGTTCTTAGCATTGTTACCTTTTGGAGTTTGTGAGATCTGAAATAGAAAGCTTTGCATATTGATGTTTCTACATTTTAGGGTGATGGACTTATTTCCATGATGTAAAGGGCAGGACATTGCTTGATTCCGGATTAAAAATTGTTGCTTTGCTTGTCTGTGTAAAATGGGGATATGCTTTTCCTTTTGACTTTATCTTAAGAAATTTTCAGGGGTTTGGGCTTTGTGTAATTTCTGTTAAGACTATTTCCTGTGTGCTTTGGTTGAAGGAGAGGGAAGGGGAAATGTGTGAAAGGGTATAGATTGAACATGGGGAATGAAGGAGACTGAATGATTGCCAGATGCCTCTTTCTTAAAGTGTTTTTAGTTTTTCATCATGATTCTCTTCCAGTTCCTTCCAGATAGTGAAATGACATGGTTTGCTTTTGCTTAATAGGAGGAAAAGATAAGTTTAGATATGATTCACTAAAAAAAAAGATAGGTTTAGATATCGTAGATCACATGGAACATTCTGGAGCCATTTGGACCATGTGGTGTATCATACTGGCTTGGTTGTTTTTTGTATTTTGTTTGGTCTGGAAGAGTGCCTTCATTCAATTGGAATGGCACAAAATTTTTAAAATTGGCACTTATTTTATTACTTAAATTGGTAATTGATGTAGCATTGTCATTAATTCAGTTGTGCATGTATGTTTTGTGTGACTTGTAAGGCCATAATGGTAATCCTTGAATTTTACATCAATCAAGAAGTTGCATTAATGAAATTGATAAGCTTGAACTATATTGTATAGATTTATGTTCTTTAAATTGAATGAAAAGATGGGAATTAGTTTCAGTTCAGTAAGATTTTACAAATTGTTTGTATTGACACATAAAGCTGGATAAAGTTTTACTATTTATAATTATAAAAAGAAAAACTTTTCCAGCGGATAAATCCTGTTTGGTGTATAGACTTTTAGATTTACTGAGGAGTTTGATGCCACTGCCTTGATTTTGCTGAAGAAAAAATGGTGATCTTTTGCAGACTTTCTCAAATACCGTTGAAGAAAAGGCAAAATGGATCTTCAACAAATTGAAAGGTATGTGTGTTTTGACCCTCAAAGAGATGTTTATGGTTGACATTTTTAAATCTCATGCTTTCCAACGTGATCACCTTGCATTGTTTTAATAAACGGTTACATAGCACCATGGTAAACTAGGATAAATATGCACCAAATGAATAAATCAGTTAGCTGAATAGCAATCCAGTCCTTGTGTTAGTTGTGTTTTCATGAATGCTAACTGACGATAATAAGTTTTCCATGTGGCACCACCTTCACCTTTGGCCCCTTTTCTCACCCGAATTGAAATTTTATTTGTCATTCTGCACCTTTGAGTTCCCTCTTTTGTCTTCTCCAACCCAGCTGTTTTCTTCATATTTTACATTGCATAGTATAACATTCATTCCATGGTTTTGAGACTAATTTATTCTACAATACTACAAGTTGCATAATTGTGGCAAGTTGTCACCACAGTCTACACATGAAAATTACAAGTGAAGAAAATTATTATTTCAAAGGTATAGATTCCACCAACAACTTTGGTATCCATACAGCTTATGGCATTGTAGACTCATCCATATTCTAATTTTCATTGTTGGGGGTAGTCAGCTTCACCCCCAACAAAATCTTGTAGCAGCTATCTGTTATGGCATCAATATCATATCTATTTAGGTATGCTGACCTATTTATAAACCACTGAATTAACTAATAATCACTGTCTTTCATTCTCTCCCTCTTCTCTGTCAATGCTTTCCCTCAGGCAAGCCGCAGAAAAGCCTACCGGATCTCCTCCGAGAGTACAATTTACCGCCAGGGCTATTTCCACAGAACATAATCTGTTACGAGTTTGATGAAACCAAGGGTAAGCTGATTGTCTACTTGCCATCTACATGTGAGGTCAGCTTCAAGGACTCTTCTGTGCTGAGATACGCAACTCGAGTCAAAGGGGTTCTCACCAGGGGAAAACTTTCAGCCATAGATGGAATGAAAACAAAGGTTCTTGTGTGGGTTAAGGTGACAAACGTGGCAGTTGAAGGTTACAAGTCTGACAAGTTGTGGTTTACTGCTGGTGTTAAGAAGTCAAGGACAAAGGATGCATATGATACACCTCGTGATGCTGTCAGAGTATCAGAATTCTGAGTTTACAAAATGCTGGTTATTATGTCATTACTAGTATTGATATGGAATAGATAGTCTACGTTGTTGGAAATGGTACACACAATAGCTGTACAAGTTAGGATCCTCTTCTCTATATTATCTATTAATATTGGATGTATTCCTGTTTTGATCATTCATTGTCTCATTGAACATGATTAATTTGGCAAGATCAAATGGAACTCTAATGATGCCAAACAAATTGAATCAATGTATTCTTTTGCCCCTATGTTTAATGTGGAGAATTAATGATTCGGAGGCCCTGTTTGATGAGCAGTGGTTTAAGAAGTTTAGTTTAGTTTTGGTTAAATGATCATTTTTGTCTTTTATTTTTTGGTGTTTTTTTTAATTTAGTTCTTCATCTTTTAAGTACATGTAAAAGTTAGAAATACGCAAGGAACAATACTTGATTTGATTGTTGTTGCTGCATGCATCAAATTAAGAATGAACTTTCATATGTAGTACTTCATAAATTAAGATATCAGATCGATTAAGAATGTTTTAAATCTCGGATAGCGCCACGTAGTGGTTGTCTCCAAAAATGCTATAGCGTATAGGGTGATAGTAATTATTTTGACATTTTTTATAATTTATATAAGGTTTAAATATATTTTGTCTATATAATTTAGCGTTTTTGTTCTTGTAAGAAAAATTATTTTAGTTCTTATAAAATGTATTTATTTTAATTTTTGTCCTTAAAGTATTTAATTAGCGCTTTAAACAGTAAAAAAAATATTTTAAACAGTACAAAAATGTTACTTAAAGGGCTTTAAGAATGAAGAACAAAAAAAAAACATATTTTGCATGAAATTGAAAAACGGAAAAATAGAATTGGATGGACAAAAACGAAAAAAATCTTAAATTGCATCGAAAAATATATTTAAACATTATATAATGAATACTATATACATATAAGTTCTAAAAAATGATAAAATATACTTAATTAATGACATTCATTTAAGTCAAAGGTGTCTTAAGCAAAACATGCAAGTAAATACCAACAAATGTAAAATACAAGCTTCCTACATAGTAATTATCAATCATTAAATATCATCATCTTTTAAATCCAATTCTTATTTATCATATTCACTATTATTACATTTATAGATTTTATTTCTGGCAATTAAAATCTCAAAAATAACCCTCCAAGAAAGACCTGGCGTCTTTGTTCTTAAGATATTTTAGGAATCAACACACGGCGCCACTACAACGCCCGTTACGGCCACTCTTTGGCCTGCTATGGCCGCTATACTAAATTGCTCCGCACCGGTGTAAGACATAATCAATTATGTTGGTTTTACAAGGGTTCAAAACCCCTAGAAAATGCAATCTGTTGCTTTTATTTTTATTTTTCTCTTCTCTAATTCTTCTTATTTCTCTTCAATCAAACAATCTCTATTTCCACCATATATCTCTTCTTTTCTCAATTATTCACTTATATTCCCTCTCTTTCTTTGCTCACAATTCGCAACCAATCACATCATAAATCTTTCAAATACAATATGTCACGACATTTTTCTTGTGAAGAATTTGTTTTAAAGTTAATTTATTAAAAATATAAAATAACCACTAAAGCTATATTTTATATTCAATCTTCCCAGGAGATAAACTTTAAATCTTTGATAAAGTAATTTAAATCATTAATAAGTTAATTTGATGATAAAAATTAAAGAATTAATGTAGTAACTTTGAAGTGGTTGGAAGAGTAAGTAGAGTTAACTCTCAAATTAACTATGGCTAAAGATAAGACTGTTTGAGGCGATACAGGGAAATAACTCGAATGCAGGATTGATAGGGTATGAAATACCAGAATGTGAAGACAATGCAAAATTTTAACGTTCCTTGGGTTTTATGATAACAAATTCAGATTTATTTGCCATCCTCGGAGGATAAAAGTTTACAATATGAACAATAGTTCAGTTCCAACAATGATGGAACTAGATGCACCTAATCCATTTGTTTTTGAATTATATCACAATTTCAAATAAATTTCATACAGCTCAATGGGTCCGGGATATGTGGACATTATTTACCATACTAAATACAAAAGGGCAAATTTTTTATCGGCTCAAAAATTGCTAGAATTGTTACTACAATAAATTAATCTATAGCTTCAACTTCTTACTACTATCTACTAAGAAACTGTATTTGAAGCTCCAAGAATCTCGTATAAGGATAGAACATTTTCAATAGTCAATAGACCAATAATGCACCATTCCAAGAAATCTGATTTCCTGTTCTGGAGAACTTCTTGGAGAAAATGAATATTGTGCTGCAAACAACCAAATCGATGAAATAAGCCTTAATTGGACAACATCATTTGAAGATACTGACCAACCTCAACTACTAAGTTAAATATGTAGGGGAAAATGGTGTGCATCTAGCAGAAGAATTGTTCATAAAATTAAGCACACATTATTGAGTTCAGATGGGCTCAGATTCAAACAAATTTTTCAATTGCATTGTTTAGATGAAATGACTAATACTTATGGAGGGGCTCAAGCTCAAATACCTCAACGAATTTCAATTTGAAATCCAGGTTTCCAAAGCGTTGTGCAACTTCATACTCCTCCCTAAGATACTCATATATTTGAGCATACTTTGCATCCCTCCAAGCAATTTCTGATCTAATTAATCCACAATAAAAAAACATTAACCAAATTTTCTCACTATTCTCTAGGATGAAATGAATCTAAAAATCAAATATTTGAAATCTTTAGGGATACTAGAATCTTAAATTTTCAATATATTCTTACATCATTGCCGTATGCATATTTCTCTAAAACAGGGATAAAATACCTCTCAAAGAGACCAACTTTAAGAATCACATCGGCCAAATTTGAGTTAGCCTTCCCAACTAGCTGAAGTAGCTTCTTCTTATCCATAGTGAAGGTTCCAGTTTTCTCCATTCCGCGATTTATGCCAGCAAACTCTTCAACTAAACCATCAACCTGATAATGAGAGAGAGCAAATGCCAAAAAGTCAATGGCTTCTTTTAAAATAAAAATTAACGGCTTCAGTTTAAGGGTTGTCTTTTTCCTTCAGGGTAACAAATGGCCAAGAAAGTACTGGAAAGAAGATGACATTTGGCACATATTAACCTGTGAGACAAAATAATCCAGAGCTATGCTTTGTCCCAATACACTTCCAATTATACGGATACCATCAGTATCCAACGATTTCAGAACTATGTAGTCTGGACCTCCTTGCATGTCCTCAACTTGCAGTGGCTTCTCCTTTATCGCATAATCTAATCACACAGAACATGTTACATATACGCAACAGGATTCAGAAGCACTATATGATTAATTAGTTTCTTTGAAGAAATATACCATCTTTCCTCATATCTTGAAGTAAACCAGATGCATGCTTCTTAACTAATTCCAGGTAGCTTTCCACTTCATGATCCTCGATATTAAACAAAACAGCTGACCCATACTGATAAACAACCATGTAACGACTGTTGCTTGCTTTCACATGAAACCCATGTCCCTGAATCAAATGCCTAAAGTTGTTCAGACTCTGTTGAATCAATCACGTTGTTCTATTGTATAATGAATCTATTCTATTCAAATAGATTTTCTTATTATGAACACTTGAATCTGCTTTTAACGGTTTAACCAGATAGTATTATTTTCCTTTTTGATAGAGTGCATTAATTTACTTATCAATTATCATCAAAAATGAAAATATTGCTCTTTATGATGCAGCTCAGGCTGCTCAGCACCTAACCTTCCTCCCCAAATCCAAAAGGAGAAATTAGCAGAATAACAGAATATGGAGCCAGAACTTCCTCTTATCTCACCCTTAACCTTCAAATGCACGCATAAGTTCCATGATACCATTCCATTAAAAATCGGTCCTCACTGCTCATAATCACAATCTAGTGTCTGGACACGCACACATTGCCCCAAGAGGAACATCAAGGTCTTATTGTGTTATAAACTTATAATAAACCAGGCATTGACTAAATAGAGATATTTAGGAACTATTTAGTGACTTCCTATAGAAACACAAAAGGTTCTTCTGTTCTTGAGAAATATTAATAAATCTTACATTGGAGTCCAAATTGAAGTCACAGAAACGGAGAGCAACATAGTTTGAAGACGAGCGGGAAGATGGAGGAACAACATTTCTGTGATTATCAGCCTGAATGCCCTTCAAATTTATACTGCCAAAATTATGAATCTGAGACAGCCAAATCATAGAGACCAAGAACAGGACAACAAAAAGACATGTAAGAGGAGAGGGGTTCCATTCAATTCAAACCCGTGAAATAGGGAAAAACAAAATGCATCACTAAAAAAAAAGCCCAGAAAACCTCAAAACCTATAAACCACATACAAGCATTAAAGTTACCCACTTTAATAAACTGAAGAAAAAAAACCTCCAAATTCCCAATCTAATATCATAAATGCAACAAAAATTCAATCCCCGCACAAAACAGCACAGACAGCCTTCTAAATCCAACATTAAACGTTATAACAGTAAACCATAGGATAAACAGAAACACAAAGGCTATACATTATAAACACACAAATAATTAAGCTAAGCTGCAAATTTTACACATACAAATGAATTAAAAAATAATAACATAACCATAAAACTCTAAATTCAAAATCTAAGTTTAAAGCTAAAAGTAAAAATTTTAACTCCCACTCAGCATGGTCTCCTCTTCCTAAATGGAACAGTAACGGAAGCCATAAGTAACAGCAGAGAAACGAGATTCAGAAAACGACCCATTTGCGCATTTCACAAAATAACAAAAGGGGCGAGAGAAACTAAGGAACTTGAAAAAGATAGGGTATTGGGGAGGTACCTGGTGGAGAGGAAATAAGCTTTGACGGGGATTTTGACGCAGGGGTCGAGTTCCGGGGCTCCGAACCCGATTGGATCCGGGTCGGGTATTTCAGAAGTTGCGGCGGCGAGAGAGAGGGAGCGGTAGAAGGAGGGAAAGTGGGGTTTGGAAGAAGAAGAAGTGTTTATGCGGTTATAGATCAAAGAGAGGGTTCTCCATCTTCCACCCATTCCCTGAGAGGAAGAGGAAGATAGGGTCTTCTTGTGAGGGCTATTGATTTTGCTTTGTGTTGTGTTGTGTGATTTTCTCTTCTGTTTTCTTTTTATTATTATTATGAATATTCCTAAATGGGGTCATTGGCCCCCTTATTTACCATTTTAGTTTTTCTTAAAAAATTATTTACTTAAATGGGTGGATCAATAAACAATTTATTAGAATGGATAATTTTTATCACATAGGATACATATGGCATCACTCAAACATGCTCTAACCGGAAGTGTCACCTTAATACATGCTACCATCGAGTTCATTTCCCCAAAAAACATGAATACGGGACACCACGCTATGATATTTCATCAAGTGGCGTCATGTTAGTGATTGCCACAAGAGATGCCACCTAGTAGTGCTTCACCAGTTTCATTCCAATGTTTAGAGCTTAGGGTTAAGGTGTAATCCTAATGAGGTTTTTTATTATTATTCAAAATCACTAGAATGGGTACATTTTGCATCAATTAGTAGATCCGGTAAGTTGTCAATTCAAGGACGATTTCAAATATTGTATTTAGTTGATTTTATTTGAGATTTTAGTTTAGTGATTAGGGTTATTGTTTAAGTGTTAGGGTTTAATGTGTCGGTGTTAATATTTTTAATTTTTAATATTGTATTTGGTTGATTTTATTTGAAAAGATAATAATATTTAAGTAATGTTCATGTGTTTTCTATATTTTGATCATTTATTGTATTTCCCTTTTAAAGTAAAGATATTGATTTTTGTTTTACCAAAACAAATAATGATATTATAGGTATAAAAAAAAATTGAAAATCAAAAAAACTAAAGAACAACAAAATGCATTAAAATTACAATGGACACATTGATGTCAATTCTGTGGACATTAGTCTTATTGTGGCCTTGATGCCTGCATTAGCTATATGTTTGTGTGTGTTGAGATTCTATCCAATCCATTTTGTTCCTTATGCGCATAGACTTTGGTTGACCCTTATCACGTATTTTGGATTCATCCAAAACAATAATAGGTTCACTTTTTTCAAGAATGGTTTCCTTGGAGCCAAGGGGATTCCAATTGCCCGAATAGGCTTTAATGATGTTTTTGATTTTGCACACATTGTCTACATACTGATATGGGCTGATGTGGACATGGGCACACATTGTGATGACGTAGGAGCACAGATATCTATAGGCTTCAAAAACTCCACACTCACAATAACGTTCGTTCAATAGAACAGACCTCATTTTTCCTCCTCGTTGTGTGACATGATTGAACAGCTCCTCAACATCAATTTTTGTCTTTTTGATATCGTATCTTTTAACATGATACACAGAAGCTTCAACCTGATTTTTTCTAAGGGCATCTAACAACCTCTTGCAATAGTGTCGACCAACACTGTATTTTGCTCAGGCTTGCACACCTCTTCACACAAAATAGTGAACCAATATGTTGTATGCTACCTTAACTAGGGGTGTACATAGGTTGGGTTGGGTCGGGTTTGGCTAAACCCATCACCCAACCCAATCAAAAAAAATTGGGTTAGGTTAGGTTGAATTTGAGAAATTTTCTATCAAACCCAACCCAAACCAACCCGGTCATGAATGGGTTAGGCTGGGTTGGATCAATTGGGTCACAACATTTTAAAAATTTTATTTTGCAAAATTTAAATTTGAATAAGTTATGCAAAAATTAATACAAGTTGAATAATAAGTATGTATTAGTCTCAAATGGACTTTTTTTAATTTGAATTGTTTTGTGGCTTATAACCAAAATCCTTCATGTCCATAGTCAATTTGTCCAAGACATAATATATCTCACCACTTTGAGGGTGTTTCTCATCTGAAGTACTTCACACACCTAACAATAATGATACAAAATAAAACTGAAAGCAATAACGCAATTTGTTGGACTTGGACAACCATAAGATCCAATGTTGGATAATTGCTCAAACACTGCAATGCTAGACAACCATAATGTCATGCCGCACTCCTTGCAAGTCTGTATCAATAACAAAATTCAATTAAATATGACACACATTTTACATGTTTGTTCAATATCCAATAGCTCCTCTCTCAGATAGCCATTATATTTAAAGCAGTGAAAATATTACCTTAAGAACTAGTGGTCCTAACTCCCAATACTAAATGTCCCAATAGTAGTCCTAGTATTAGTCCCAACATTAGCAGTATTTGAAGCCAAACCATACAACTCTAAAAATTAAAATAAAATATCATTAGAATAGAATATTGTAAACAAATAAAAAAAACTAGGAATTTTCATACCTGATTCAATCTTTTCTATTTCATCTAATTCTAACCACAAATTATTAACATTTTGCTTACCAGTTTTAAGCCAATTTTGGGCATAAATCAAAGCTTCAACCATAGTGGGATTCAAGCAACTACGAAATGGATCAAGTAATTGACCTCCTGTGTTGAATACGGACTCAAATGACACAGTAAACACTGGAAGGGCAAGTATATCTCTAGCCATGAAAGAAAGAACAAGATATTTGGTTGCTTTCATTTTCCACCTTGCCAAAACGTCAAATCCAGGGTTGTCTTCTTCAATCTCATCCTCCAAATACCTTTTGAACTCCTTCCTTTTCTCCTCACCATGTTTTTTCTTCATTTTCAATCTAAATTGACCGTCCCAACCCTCATCCTCATCACCATTGTTTGCATTAATTGTTGAGGCAATGTTTGAAGCTAGAGTACTAGAAGTACTACTATCAATGGAAACAGGATGTTGTATTACATATTCCGCAAACAAATTTTTTATGAGATCATCCAATTTTATCATCATGTCTTCACTTTTCTTAACACCATACATTTTCTTAAAACAAAATTCAATATACTCAAATTTGTTTTATGGATCAAGAAAAGTAGCGATAAATATGGTTTATCTCACCACTCTCCCAATACTTATTAAACTTTAGCTGCATATTAGTTGTCATCTTTTGTATCACTGGATTATCATTGTGCCTCCACTGGTTCAGGGATTTCTGAATTTTAACTTGTAACACCCTATTTTTTGGTAAATAAATATATATTGATATTTATTAAGTGTGTATTTTGAGTTTTTATAATTAATTAAATTAAGTATATATTTTGGGGTGAGATATTGGGTTGAAATTGAATTTTAATGATTTGTCATATGGACTAGAAATTAATAGAATTTTTAGAAATTAAATAAATAAGAGAAAAAGATTTTTGTTAATTAAAATAAGGGTTTCATAATATTAGAAAATAGAGTAAAATGATATTCTAGAAAATAAAAGGATATTTTAATTGGTTATTTATTTAATAAAAGAGTAAAATATAATTCATTTTTATAAAATAATAAAATAAAGAAAAATAGGTTAAATGATAGACTTAGAATACCCAGGCATATAAATAGCCCTAAAGTCAGAGTAGTTTTTATAAACCTAAGCATGTTCTCTTCTCTCTCTTCCTCCAAAATCCATTCTCTCTTCTTCCTCTCCCAATTTTTTTTTCCGTATACACCCAAACTTATCCCAGTAAAATTATGATTCCAAACTCGTTAACCATTGGATCATCCTAAAAGTTAAACACCACCTTTGGAACCCATCTTTACATATTCCCACCGTTGGGATTTGTAAAATAATGTCTATAGAGATAGATATGCCTCTCGCACAAAGATAGTGAAATTGAGGCTCTAATAACATTTGAAAATCCTAGCAGAGCAACTAGAGAAAAAGCTTGAGGAATCTTAGGGAATCGTTAGAGATACCGCTATCGTTGTCAGACTATACACGTGAGCCCGCTTAGAGATAAGGGATGAGTTAATCACGCTTGGGGATTAGAATGAACATGTGTAGGAATCCCTAGAGGATCAATTTTGGGATGTTTTATGAAATTCAATTTTGTTCACATGCTTTTGATCGCGAGCTGATTGTGTTTGATGGATCAATTGATGTTTCAATGTGAAATTGTTGTGAAATTGATGTGTTATATTCCTTTGTTTCGTGCTTTAAAAATTTATCTATGATTTTAATGTGTGTCTTTCTCTTATTTCTCGTACCCATAAATTGTATGTTTGATTGTTTTATTATCTTGAATTGAGTGCGCTTTTAGTATATTTGTGTCATGAGATATCTATTTGATTTTAATATATTATTGTTCAATTAACTGACGACAACTTTTGTATTTTGCTTATTGATGATGATTGGAAAGATTTTTATATAATACTACATGATACCAAGCGAATGGCAGGGTTGCACTTTGCCCTTGAATCAATTGGATAATCATAAAGCTATATAAAGAATAGGACAAGATTTATTAGATTAGCATGAGAATTAGATTGTTGGAAACGTTCCTTGTCATGTTTTGGTCTCAAGCTTATTACGTGTTAATGATTATAGCATGCACACACACACAAATATATGTATATGAATTGTTAAAATAAATTAGGAATTAATAGTTCAAATAATAAAATTAAATTGAAGGAAATTAATATATTAAGATTCAATGATAAATACTTTTAATGCATTTTTAGTTTAATCATTTATTAACTCTTTTTAATGGAAAATAATATAGTTCAATTTAATATATGCATGTTTTGTGCCATGTAAATATTAATATTGTGTGATGTGTATATGATTCATGAGGTGTGATAACATGTTGCTTTGGGATTATAACATTGTGATTGAAATTGAATGCATGTGATAAATTGAGTATGTGTTGAATTGTAAGATACATGTGTATTGAGATGTTGTATGCATTGAGTTGTGAGTTATGAATTGTACAATCACACAATTGTAAGACCATTTAACATGTTGCTTTGGGATTATAACATTGTGATTGAGATTGGGTGTATATGATAAATTGAGTATGTGTTGAATTGCAAGAAACATGTGTATTGAGATGTTGTACGCATTGAGTTGTGAGTTATGAGTTGTACAATTGCACAACTGTAAGACCCTTTAAGAGCGATGAGTTAATGCGTGACGAATTTTATGATGGGTTCCACTATAGGAACCCGACGAGTCTAGTCACTTTGAGGCATGACAAGTTAAAATGATTTTAAAAACAATTGAGTAGTTGTGTGTATTGCATATTTCATAGGTAGGGTAGAGTCTATGTGTTAAAAAAAATTAGGTTGGACCTGAATCAGGAGGGAGAGGCCTCAATGGACTTCTCGAAGTCTGGGCCTTGGGAGTAAATACACTTGATTTGAGTGTCCCTTTAAGTTTGTGCAAATCCCACATGGTTGGAGCATTCTTGTAAAACAGCATGATTCTGACTGGTCTTCCTATGATTTCACCCAATGAGAGTAACTTGACTTACCAGTGTGTGGTCTGTCTTGTCATGTATTCTTGGGTGCCCGACGAGGTTTTTCATTGACATGGTACCACATTGCATCTAAGATTAAGTCTTAGTATATCTGTTACATAATGCTTATGTATTGATCATTATTGTCTGGTTGAGTGATATTGTGTTTTGATCTTTGAGTTCATGAATAATGTGAAAATGTGTGAGACGTGTTCTATTGAGACGTGATGTTATACGATAAGTGGTGAAATGATGTGAGTTGTGTTTAAGTAAGTTGTATTTCATTTATATAATATGTATATCTACATGTTGTCTCATTTGTCTTTATTAGCTAGGAATGTGATAACTCACTCCCTATGTTTTGTTTGTGTTTGGATCCTATGATGATCTCGAATCTTATGTTTATGGGAGTAGATGATTAGGTGGATGTGATATGAACCCTCATGGCACAAGGGCTGACTTAGGATCGTCTAGGATTAAAACTTGATGGAAAATGCGGAAATTGATTAAGGAAAGGATGGAAAATAAGGTGGTTAATTTCGTGGGTCTTAATAAGGTGGTTTCTGGCATAAAATGGATGAATGGGATGGTAAAACGTAGGTTAAGTGGTGGCTGGACAGAAATATAGAAATGGCAATAACGGAAGCTACAAGGCTCCAAATGAGGTGATTCCAAAACGAGGTGAAAGGTCTCGTTTTGAAATTCAATTTAGGCTCAAGAATCACTTAATTTGAGTGTGTAAAATGGGAGTTATGGTCACGAGATAATTTTGGGCAGAGGTGGATTTTCTGGAATTGTGGTTTGAAAGAACAAGGGTGGAGATGATAGGAAGGAAAGAATCACTCTTTCCAGCGAGGGCAACACACAAAGGTTGTGAAAGTCCTTTGATACAGCCAGGGTGTTCTTGAATCACTCAAGAATTTAGGAGAATCACTCTCACTAAGATAAAAGAGATAAACTCTAATTTTCTGAATAAAACTCAACTTGTGTTTATTGATAAAATGGTTCAGCTTATATAGAAGCTTTACAGCAGATTTTAGTAATGGCCCACTAACCTAGAATTAAAATAACTTAATGCCATTAACCTAGGGAATTAAAAAAAACTTAATGACTGAGTGTAACTGAAATTGTGGCAACCAAAAGTCACCCCCAACAGCCAACAAGTCAGCCACCATTTGGTCTCCCAAAAGGCTGATGCCCAGGTTGCCAATTGGGCCCTTATTACAACTTGAACTAAACCTAACTAAAGCCCTTTTAGTTGATTAACCCAAAACATATTTTTGGTCAGCCAACTTTACAAGGATTGGGCCATTATTTAGACAAACTAAACACTCTAAAATTGAAACAAAGTGGTGTCATTTAGTCCTCCTCCATTTGGGCCATGATACAACTCACAACCTTGGACTTTTCTCCTTGAAACTTGGGCTTGTATTCAAACAGTATGGACAACACTTGTTGAAGAGCTTCCTTGGCTTTCCTTGCTCTAGCCCTTGTCATAGGTCCTCCAAGTCCTTCAAGTGGATCCTTGCTCTTGCTCTTGGTCATGTCCTCATCAGGATGGCTATAGATAATCTCATGCTAGAGGACGATGGAACACCATGCTCTGATAGGATGTGACATCGGGGCTTAGAGTTTTATGTTGTTTTATCATATGCTAGTTTAAGATATGTAGTTAAACATGATTTACTTCTATGTTTCTCATTGGAATTTCAGTAGTAATACTTGTACGGTCTTTGTTTGGAACCGGAACATGTTTTTATATTCTTATCAATAAGTTTTAACTTGGTTAATTGGTGAATGTGAACCTTTTACTTCATTGAAAAGTTTTATATTGAGATGTGAAGTAAATATTTTTAAATTACTCCCGCTATTATATTTCCTTTCAATATATGTATGTCGGGGTAGAAGGTGTCACATAACCAACATCTTAAAGAAATTGTTAGTTGTAACATGCAATGAACCATAAAAGAAAAAGTTGCATAATAGAAAACCTTAAAAAAAACTCACAAAAACACGAGCATGTTTCCAATCAACCTATTTAGGACATCCTCCTTCACTAGTAAGAAGAGTGAGCACATATGCTGCCTTAACATACTCAAAGCGATAAGAAGCTTGTTCAAATTTTTCAGCAACATCTAACATCAAATAAGTGAATTTCCACCTAGTTGGCACATCAAGTGTTAAGGGAGAGTACCCTAGTAATGTAGGATTTTTTAGCCTTTGTATTTTATGGCACCTAGACTAGTTTTTGTATTAGGGGTAGTTTTGTGATTTCACATGCATTAAGTGCACTATTTGATGTGTGTGTGTTGGGAGATAAATTTATTGAATTGGGAGAAGCTCAATCCAATTAGATTTTGGACCATCTTAAGGGGGAGGTGAGCATTTGCTTGCTATACCCCATTGCCACATCATATAGTCACACTTTGTGCATGCCCTTCATACTTTACATGTCTCATGACACCTAAGCACAGTTAGTGGAAAATCTTGGACTTAATCATGGATTAGTGGGTTGAACCATAGCCAAAATTTCACTAATAATATAGCTCCAGGTGGAGCTTGTAGGCCTTGGATCTTCTTCATCAATGGAGTCCTTTGCTTCTTGAAGATCTATGGCAGCAAAATGGAGAAGAAAGAAAGATGATTGGAGACGCCACTTCAAGGAGAGGATGAGTCAAGAAGAAGATGAGTAGAGGTAGAAGGAGAGAAGTAGCATGAAATTTTGTGCCTCAATTAAGGTCTGAACTTTGAAGTGTAATTCTCAAATGATCAAAGTTGAAAAAATGCACACACAAGGCCTCTATTTACAGCTTAAGTGTCACACAAAATTGGAGGGAAATTTGAATTTCTATTCAAATTTCACTTGAATTTGAATTTGAATTTGAATTTGTGGAGCCAAATTTGGAACCAAAATTTCACTAATTATGATTAGTGAATTTTAGCTATGGTTCAGCCCATTAATCCAAGATCAAGTCCAAGATTCTCTACTAAGTGTGCTTAGGTGTCATGAGGCATGTAAAGCATGAAGGGCATGCACAAAGTGTGACTATATGATGTGGCAATGGGGTGTAACAAGCAAATGTTCACCTCCTCCTTAAGATGGTCCAAAATTTAATTGGATTGGGCTTCTCCCAATTCAATTAAATTTATCTCTCAACACACACACACATCAAATAGTACACTTAATGCATGTGAAATCACAAAATAAGGGCTGAAAAATCTTTCATTACTAGGGTACCCTCCCTACACTATGAAGTCCTAAATACAAGGCCCAAAAATAATGAAACCTTAATCTAATATATACAAAGATAAATTGACTTATACTTAGCCCATAGACCTGAAATATACCCTAAGGCTCATGAGAACCCTAGGGCCTTCTCTTGCATCTCTGTCCCAATCTTCTTGGAGTCTTCTATCCAATGCCCTTGGGGGGGTAGGATTGCATCACTAACTTCCTTCGCACACTTCTTAAAAGTTGTCAGCCTACTTGGAGAATACCTCACAAACTTACATGCATCCCTTATTTTACTAATTGAGGAGTCAATTTCCTTCATGTGAGTGGAACATCACATATGCATGAACTCTCCATTCAACAAAGTATGACCATTTCAAACACTTAGACCTCTACTTAAATATGAAATGGTTGCATTGTTAGCACTTGCATTATCCATTATTACACAATTTTTTTTCAATCCCCCATTTTTTCAAGCAATTCTCTAGGGTTATCCCTATGGTTTCGCCTTTGTGGTCAACAATGAAACAAAATCTCAATATTTTCTTATGCAATCTAAATGCCTCATCAATATAATGAGTTGTCACACATGTAGTTTACATTTTGGATTGATGTCCATGTATCAGTTGTAAGTGAAATAATTTGTTTATTTGTAGACAACAAGCATTTCAACTTTTCTTTTTATCATTGAACACTAAAATGCAATATCTAGCAAAATTCACACGAAATGGAATTTTAAAATAGGGTTAAGCTTCTTCCATGAACTTCCTAAACCCTTCATTTTAAAAAAATTTAAAAGGAATTTAATCTATAATTATCATCTTTGCAAGTGCTATAAGAGTCCGCTCTTGATTGAATTCAACAAGTTTCATACTAACAACATTAGGGTCACCCTCACATCCCTTTCCAAGAGCAATAGTCAATAGTCGTTTATTTCTTATAAACTTGCCTGTTAGGGTTTTTCTGACAGTCGCTTACATGCTTCATCAAATTAGTAGTTTCATATTTAGAACTATTAGCCTTATATGATTTTCGGCAAATCTTGCAAAAAAACATCATCATTTACCTTATAAAAATGAACCCAAACACTATAAGGAGTTTTGACAGGTTTTCTTTTTAGCACCTTTGTTTGTGAAGACAAAGCTTCTGACCCTTGTTGTGTAGGAACCTCCGGCACTTGTTCTAATAGTGGTGGAGCTTTAGCATGTGCAGGTTCGATAGGACATTAAGAAGGAGTAAGCAATGGCAAAGGACTTGAGGCATTGACACTTCTAGTACAACTTCTATTTGTCATTTGTGTAAGATAACTGATGTGTCACCATTTTCTTCTATTTTCTAAACCCTTTTTGCACCATTTTAATTATTGATTGGTCTTAATTCTCAATTAATTAGGCAGTTTTATTATTTGGGCTCATTTAGCTAATTTGATGTTTTTAATCTAATTTCAGGAATTAATGAAACATTGGGCTTAATCCGGATTTTGGTTGTGGACTTGAAGAGGGAAAATAAAGCAGCGCTTACCTTAGTTAATTTCTAGTTAGGAAATTTCGCAATTTTATTTTATGTTGTTTAGTGTTTATTTCGTTTTGGGCTAGAGTATTGTAATAGGGCCCAATGACTTTGAGTGACTCTTTTTAAATAGCTGCCTTGGGATTCGTGCAGGGCATTCTGTTATGCTATTCATTATTCAGAGCTTTTGTTTTAGGGTTTTCGTTTTTCTGCTTGATGCTACTATTCACGTAATGCAATTTTACGTTTTCTGCTTCTAATTACAGTTTCGTTCTTGCTTCTTCTTCTATTTTCATTTACGTTTCTGTTCATTTACGTTTCTGTTTAATGTTTCATTTGCGTTTTCTGTTTGAATCCATGGAAGGCTAGATTTTCTGGTGTTGTTTCCTTTTGAGGACGAAGCCTAACTCTCTTTGAGGTTTCGCTTGTAATGTGGTTTCCTGGCAGTTTCCCTTCACCAGTTATCCCAATTTCGTGAATATTAATCAGTGCACGCTTCGTGTTCGATTAATTGCCTCTAAGCCTAACTTGCGTTCATGCTTAATGGACGAAGGGCTAACTGGTGTATATGGTGCCTAATCACGTATTGAAAACCCTAAGTTGATTTTCGCTTAGTAAATTGAAATAGGGTTGGATTAAGTGGTTGACTGTTAGGGACGAATTCTCCATAACCCAGGATAAGAGGATGGCTTCTGAATAAGAGGAAACAACTCGTTTTTAATATTAGTAGTTTCGTATTCCTGTTTACTTGTTCTGCTCTTTAATTACCAAACAACCAAACCTCCCCCCCCCCAATCGTTACTGTCACTGCAAGTATATTATGAACATTTGGTTTGTCACTGCTCGTTGGGAAATGACCTAGGATCACTTCCTAGTTACTGCATTTTCATGTTTATTTGATTCGGGTACGGCATCGATCAATAACATGTGCAATATAAAGGAAAAATATCAACAATAGAATATGCTCAATTAAAAAAAACTGAGATATAATCCAAAATCTCAATTAATATCTACCATTTATAAAACCTTCAAATAATCCAAAATCTCAATCAAACAGAGATACAATCCAAAATCTCATAAAGTTATTATTGTTATAGAACCAAAATAAATGTGAATACAACCAAAACACTAGAATATAACCTTTATGAAGTATATTTAGTCAACTTTTGTATTAGTACATTAACAAATTGAAGGCTCGAGACCCTTGATATTAAAAAATCATTTATTATTATATGTTCATTAACAATTGTCTCGAAAATATGTAACATTATCTGAGCAGTAAGCACAAAAATTTGAAATTAACTCAAGGCTCTAGACCCACTTTGCCATTTAATTTGAAATTAACACTACCTAAGAAAAAAAATTATGTTCTTTAACAATAGGCTCAGGACCCACTTTGTCATTTAATTTGAAATTAACATTACCTAAGCAGTAAGCACAAAAACTCTATTGGACAAGAGACATGAGAAATACCAATACAATAACAATAACAACACAATTTTCATTAAGAAGGAAGGCATCATAATTGACAACGACACCTTGTAGAAGGCAAAGAAAAGAACAACAGAGACAGAGGAAGCCTTGGAAATATCGAGTTGCTCTTCGGATTCAACTTGCAAAAATAAAATACGATAAACATGTAATAACAAAAGAAAAAGGGAAGAAGGGAATGAAAAAAGGAAAGAAGAAGAGAAGAAAAGGGAACTCCTCTTGCAAACTCGTGAAGAATAGAAGGGAACTCGTGAAGGGAACTCATGCATTTTTGCAAAAATCAAAATACGATAAACATGTAAGAACAAAAGAAAAAGAAGAAAGGGAAAAGGGAAGAAAAAGAGAAGAAAAAGGAACTCGTGCAAACCCGTGAAAAACAAAAGGAAACTCGTGAAGGCATGACGAAGGGATGAAGCCGTGGCATCCAACAACTCCTATGACAACGACAACGATGACTTAGGGTGTCAGGGCTACCACGACGTGAGTGAGAGAGACGGCTCAGACAAGGTTTAAGCTTTGTTGAGACGGTGAAACAGCAAACAACAAAGGCTTTGTGTTTTCTCATTTATTACCTAAACCTAATTGTTATTTTAGTATTTTTGAATTTTGATTTTGTGTATATTATTATTATTATTATTATTATTATTATTATTATTATTATTAAAATAATATATATGTTCAAATTGGGTTGGGTTAGGTCACGGGTCTAAAATACAAAACTAGTTACCCAACCCGTTTAGTACTAGGTTTAATTGGGTTGGGTTGGTTTTGACGAAACACTTAAAAACCTAACCCAATCTATTTGGGTTGGATTGGGTTCATAGGTCACCCAGACCCTTGAACTCCCCTAACCTTAACCAAAGTGGTTATCAACATATTTCATGCACCTTTGAAGATCTTATTGATTGCCTTTTATAGATTGGTTGTCATATGGTCATACCTACGACCACCTTGGTCATGTACCAAGCTCCATTTTTCTTTCAAAATGCCCCAATCCAGTGCACAATTTCCTCATTTATCTCCTCAAATTTTTCAAGTCTTCATTTAAACTGGTGCAAACATGTTGTATAAGCTACAGAAAAAGTGGAAGAAAAAAAAATGTGTTTACCACTAATTAGATATAAATATAATGATGACGTACTTAATTTGATTAGCTCTTCTTTTAACTTTGCATTCTTGAATTTATGGTTGAAGTTGCTTGCAATATGACGAATGCAATACACATGATAAGCATTAGGTGGTTGTGGAGACATCACTAATTTGATGCCTTGATGTCGATTTGAGATCAAACATGTCTTTTTGTTAGGTGATATGTCGTATGTTAGAAAAAACCCATGACTAGTTACTTTGTGTCTCCTTCTCAACAATGCCAAAAGCAATTTGCAATACATAACCATTTCCATCTTGGGAGGTGCAATCAACAAGGTTCCTTCATATTTCTCATACAAGAATGTACCATCGATTTGGGATTATTGGTTTGCACGAGTTAAACGCGTTAACAACTGTGACACTCTCTACCTCGACATACATATACTTAAGAAAAACATATAAAAATATGGAATTTAATTGAACCAATTTTACTTAAATCACGTACACAAATTCATGTGGGTAAAAGGATCACATTTGTTTCACTATTACGAAATGAAACTTATTAAAAACATATCCAGCTCAGAACAAGGCTGTCAAAGTTAACAAAAGAACTCAAGTTAAGCAATGGAATAAAATAAAGTAAAATAACATCATTAATTGAAATAAAAACTCATGCCCCAATGTCACATCCTATCAGAGCATTGTGTCTCAGCATCCTCTAACACGAGGTTCTTTAAAGTCATCCACCTAACCATCTGCTCCCATGAACACAAGGTTCGAGATCATCATAGGATCCAAACACAAGCAACATACGGGGAGTGAGTTATCACATTCCTAAACAAGTAGATATAAATGAAAACACACACACACACATATAATATAAGTATAAGAGGCTTAACTTAGCACAATTCACATCATTTTACCATTCATTGCATAACATCACTTGTCCTAAGGATTCAATCACAAAATCACATTCCACACCTTCACATTAATCATGTGTTCAAAACAACATATCTCAAGCACAACACAACATCTCACACAATTCATTACACATCATCACGTAACAAGTCACAAATATCATTACACATGTGTTATGCAACACATACATTAAGACTCAATCATATATGCAAGATGGTATCATGTTAGTGAAAAACCTCATTGAGCGCTTAGGAGTACATGACAAGACAGATCACACACTGGTAAGTTAGGTCACTCTCACACCAGGTAAAATCATAGGGAGATCGGTCAAGGTCACGCTGTTTTGCGAGAATGCTTCAACCATGTGGGATTGACATAGGCTTAAAGGAGCACTCAAACCAGGTGTATTTACCCCCAAGGCCTAGACTCCAAAGAGTCTATCAGGGTCTCTCCCTCCTGATTTAGGTCCAACCCAAAAACAGTTTACCACGCAGACTCTATCTATGAATTTTACAAAACACAAGACTTCTCAATTGTTCTCAAAATAATTTTATCTTGTCGCGTCTGTGATCAAACTCATTGGGTTCCCACAGTGGTTCTCATCATAATACTCGTGACATATTAACTTGTTGCCCTTAAAGGGTCTTACAGTGTACACACATATGGAGATGTCAACAATCGCTTGATTGTGATAGAAACATCAGTAATCCAACTGTTTGAAATAAGCTCATAACACAAAGAATGAATTATACTCGGGCTTGCAAGTGTAATCAAGTTACTTTACTTCAACATGCAACATAAGGAAATGGGTTATACCAGAACCTGAAGGTGTGATCAAAATAGTATTCCTTATGAAATATATATTGATACATGTCATCAAACTATAAAGCATTAACATTGCTATGAACAAGAAATCGCAAACATCCATACAACAAACATACATAGACTTATAGGTTCCTACCACAAGCATATAACGTGCATACAAGAAATAAGAATCAAGTTGCCATTAATGGTGTATTACTAAATCGCAAGCTTCAACAACCACATTCATGGCTACACACAAAAGAAGGGAGTTAAGTAGTCGTGTGTTTACACATCAAGAAAGACACACTCATCCAAGGCATATATACGGTTCAAAAGGTTTTCACAATACTAATCCACACATCAAGAGAGAAATAAGCTTATTAACAACATACACGTAGGAAGATAAGGGCTCATTAAGGCATTATAAATCAATATCAAGACTACCTGCATCACCTAACGACTTGCCATAATGTCCAACTGCACTTCACAAATTATAGAGATAGCCGATCTCATAACTCATGACTCAACGATGAATTTATGGTATAGCAAACATTAAGGATGAAACACACATCACAAGCATCATTTAGTCTCATTTAATCATGCAAGGGAAAATACAATTAATAATTCAACAAAAGCATTCATAAGTAATCACACAGAGTGCACACCAAAATATGGTAACCACATAGTACACTGGCTGAAAGGTTCGACCTGCTCTGATACCACTAAATGTGACACCCTCTACCTCGACATACATATAAATAAGAAAAACATATAAAAATACAGAATTAACTAAAATGATTTTATTCAATTAACATAAAGGAGTTCATGTGAATAAAAGGGTCACATTCATTTTAATATTAGCGAATAAAACTTATTAAAAACATATTCGACTCAGAGCAAGGCCGTCAAAGTTTACAAAAGAAATTTTGTTAAATCAGTGAGGTAAAATAAAATAAAATAAGATCATGCAATTAAAATAAAAAATTGTCCCCAAAGTCACATCCTATTATAGCATTGTATTCTAACGTCCTCTAGCACGAGGTTCTTTAAAGTCACCCACCTAGTCATCTACTCCCACGAAGATAAGGTTTGAGATCATCATAGGATCAAAACACAAATGGCACACAGGAAGTGAGTTATCACATTTCAAAAAAAAGTATAAATAAACAAAGACATGATCAAAATAAATTATGGAAGTATTTATTACATAGCTCGACTTAATACAATCCACGCCACTTACCACTTTATCATTTAAAATTCATTTTTCAATTACCAATCACATTACACATGAATCACACACTTGGGTGAAGACGTAATAACACTCATCAATTTCATAATGGACAATTAGCAAGCGTTTTGCAACAATTATACCAAAGACTCAAGCCTATATGCAATGTGGTACCATGTCAGTGAAAAACTGCACTGGGGTACTTAGGAGTACATAACAAGATACACCACATAATGGTTATGCCAGGTCACTCTCACCAAGTAAAATCATAAGGTGACCAGTCAAGGTCATTGTGTTTTGCGAGAATGCTCCAACTATATGAGATCGACATAGGCTTAAAGGATCACTCAAATCGAGTGTCTTTACCCCCAAGGCCTAGACTCCGAAGAATCCGTTAAAGCCTCACTTTCCTTATTCAGGTCCAACTCCTAAAACAATTTTTGCACGCAAACACTGTTCATGAATTATACAATACCCACGACCTCATACTCATGTTTCAAACACGTTTAACACATTGCGCTACAATTTAACACTTTAGGTTCCTAACTAGGAATCCTACACGTTCCCTTTAACATTGTGCATAAACACTTTTCTCTAGGTAAACACCAGTCGGGTTATTGTATAATTCATGGCTCACAACATAACTATTGTCACATCAAGTGTTAACCACACACTCATTCACAACCAAATTTCATATCTACAATTTTAACATATCACAACGTCACAATCCACCATCACATGTTTACTTGTATCTCACAAATCAACGCATGTTCAACTTTGTACTTATACTCAATCCCAATAACAATGTTATAATCTCAAAGCAACATGTTATCTCACAATTCATCACATATTCAATTTATAACTTAGGCACAATTTTAATCACAATTTCATAATTTCAATATAACAATTTATCATGCCAATCTAGCAAATCTTGTCCAAAGTACAAACAATTTATACAAAAATGCTTCTCACAACATGGGGAGTAAAACCCCTCAAAAAATTTCACACAATCATATCAAAATCAATGAATCAAAATCCTAGGTTAAAAATACGAAAACACCAAAAGCACTCAATTTTATCAACCAATTTTCATCAGAACATCAATTGGTTCATCAAATACAACAATATTGTATTTTTAATCATAAAGGAAAAATTATAATTCAATAAATATCCCAAAATAAATCCCAATTTGATCCCTTAATGATCCCTACATATGTTCATTCTAACCCCAATTGCAATAAACTCATCCCTTACCTCTAAGTGGGCTTAGTGTGTAGTCTGACAGTGATAGTGACATCTCTAGTAGTTCCAACAATTTCTCTCTGATAAAACCTTACTTTACAAATCCCAACAGTGAGAATGTGTGTGAATGGGTTCTGAAAGACGGTGTCCAAATTTCACGACGATCCAACGGTTGAACAGTCCGAGATTATTATTTTATTGAGACAGTTTTGAGTGTTTGTGGGAAAAGAAAAATCTCAGTGCGAGGGACATTTCTTCCACCATAGATATTTTCGTTTTAAATTCTAAACTGCACATTCAAATTTCATGACGATCCAACGGTTAGCGAGTCTGAGATCGTCGTTTTACTAAGATAGGTTTGAGTGTATACGAATAAAAAAGGTTTTGAGAAAGGAAGAAGGGAAAACAAATTTGTGAGAAAGAAAGCGCATGTGTCATAAATGTAAAGAGTGACCTATTACGTTTCTATTTATAACTAGTGTAGTCTGGGCCTTTTATTTACTCTATTTTTTATTTATAAAATGAACTCTATTTTATTTCCTATCAAATGAATAAATAAAATATCCTTTTTATTTTCCTTCAAACTATTATTTTAATTAATAAAGTTATTTCTTCTTATTTATTTAATTATAAAAATCTCATCATTTTTCTAAAACTCTATTCATTTTTAAATAAAAATTATTTTTAATTTATTTTACGAAAAATTGGATGTTACAGAAGGTATATTTTTTCGGGAAACTAATCAAGTTGCAGACACATTGGCTAGGTAAGCTATTACAACATTATTTTCTATACAAGTCTTTGAGTTTCATCCTCATTGTATTATTAATAAGTTAAGGGCTTATATGGCTCATACCTCTCCTTAGAGGCTTCTAATCCACAATTTTGGTTCTCTATTTCTAAATCAAGACATTTAGTTTCTTATTTTTTTTTTGAATAAGTAATTTTGATCATTTTGTAAGTCAAATGTTGACTTTAATGTGAAATAAAAAGAGTCTTAGTAAAAGTTGAATTTATGACCTTTAGAGAAAATGATAAGCCTATCACACTCGTGTTTTATTTAGTTAATTTTATAACTACTATTTTACATGTATCATTAGTTAAGGTTATTCATGTTATTCAAATTGTAAATTTTTTTAAATTAAAATAAAATATTTAGTATTTAACATTTAATATACATGTATTTTTTATTACAAAATTTTATTTTAATATAAATTAATAAATTATTATAAATAAAAAAATTATTATTGTTCTATAATTTTAAAATAATATATAGATTATTTTTAAAAATTATTTTATGTAATTTATAATAATTAGGTAAATTTAAAATAGATTTATATAATCTAAAAAATAAAAAATAAAAAATTTAATTTGTATAATTAAAATATAAATTTGTATTATTTATATATATAAAAAACATAACTTTTATAAATTACACAAAATAATTTACATATTAATTTATGTAATTTTCTTAAATTCTATATTTAGTATTAAAATTATTTAATAAATAAATTTTTATAGTTAAAATGAAAATATTAACATGTAAGTTTCTAAAAAAATTAAATATTAGCCTTTTAAATTTATATAATTTGAAAAAAAATAATTTATATATTAAAATAAATTTAAATAATTTTTATAATTCACATAATTATTGGTTATATTGATTTATATAATTAGGGTAAAAATAATTTGTATATTAAAATTACTTTACAAAATAATTTATGCATTAATTTATGAAATTGAATTATTAATGGGTAAAATTAATATAAAAATATGTAAACTATTCAAAATATAAATATATAAATGATATAAAATAATAATAAGAAGATTTATATATTAAATATTTTTTTAATTTATAAATTTTTATAATTCAAAAAAATTAATAACTTTTTGACTAATGATACATAGAAAATAATGTTTACAAAATTAACTAAACAAAAACAAATGTTTTAATGGTTTATTAGATATCTTTGAATAAATGTCATGAGTTCTAGGGATGTGAGTTACCTATGAACTCGAATTGACTCAAATCAATCTAAACCGTTTCAGTTGGATAATTTTTGTGTTTTGATGAGACTCAAATAGAACCAATCAAATTCGTTGAGTTTTGGATTGAGTCATGGATTTTAATATTTGAACTCACTAATCCGCTTGTTGATCCCTTAATTTATATTAAATTATTATTATTATTATTATTAATATATGTAATATATATTAATATATTTTAAAATTTTTAAAAATCAAAATACTATTGATTATTAATGATATAGACTTATCGACTTGAATTGAGTAAACATCAATACATCCTTGCCCTTTAAGATCAAAGCGACAAAGGTTTTATTGATTAAAGTCACTTTAGACGGACTTCTACAAATACTTCGAATCTATTTACAAAGAATATGCCTTCTAATGCCAAATTGGTTTTGATATAAAAAAAAGTGTTTGAAACTTATCCTCATTATACTTATTGAAACTTCTTATCTTGAATATGATATGTTTAATTTCTCATCCCCCATAGATAAATGGATAGGAGTCAATGAAGTGGAATGAGATATGATAACATCACAATTTTTTTAATAAAGAATCTAATAAGAAACAATTGTGTTTGATTCATTTAATAAAAAGTTTAACTTATAAAAAATATTGCAATTTAAGAAAGAATAAACAAAATTAAATATTTTCACCTATTGACTCAACTCTATCCAAACCATTTACAAACGAGTTGGTTCGAGTTGAATTTCATTTTTTTTCCTAAAAAACTGACCCAAACCAACTTATCCAAATTTAATTGAATTAGATATGAATTTGATCAAACCCAACTCAAATTGACCTCCTTATATCCTTAATGAGTTCAACATTTATCAATATCTTTTTTATTTTTCACTTCATTTAACTTTTTGTCACACAAACGTCATGTCAATAGTTACATAAGCACTACATTATTATTGATAGGTCATATCAAAGAACAGAAAAATCAAAATTATTTATTCTGAAAAATAAAAAAAATAAATGTCTTAATTTAAAATAAAAATACGAAAACCATATATTTAAAATTTAAAATTATAAGATAAATAAAATTACAATTTAATCTTCTTACATGCATCTATTTTTTCTGTGCTTTATTTCTCCTTTACCAAATAATAAAGGGCAAGAGAACAAAGGCTGACAAAACGACGACGTACTAGGAGGCGTGATAATAGCGGCCATTGAAGATTGCGACTGAGAACATCGAAGTTCCGTTTCTGGGAGAACACTATCCCGAAGCTGTCAACAATGGCGATTTCCGGCGATCTCAGAGTCTCTGCAACACTTCCTCTCTATCGCTCCCACTCGCCTCCACTTCGAACCTCTTCTCTCCCTTCCCCCAAGGTTTCGTTTTCTCTCATCTCTCTTGTAACGAATGCTTCTCGCAGTCTCTCACAGTATGCATATATTCTCATTGCAATTCCGCTCATGATGATTTCAACTCCTAATTACACGCAAACCGCACCATTTGAGGGTTCTGGAATTCGATTAGGGTTTGTTAAAGTTGCGGCGTTTCCTTGATTCTTCAACCGTGTTTTATAATGTATTGCTCAGTGTAGTGGAGACTATGAAGCATTCAGAATGGAAACAAGTAAAAAAAAATTGTAGTTACTGTTTTAAGATTCAATAACAGCCTTGAAGAAACAGATGTGGCCCTTTAATATGAGTATGCAAATTTTGTTTTTATGTATGCATTTATGCATTTGGCAATTGGCATGATATGATGGATGGGGTCTAGTAGCTTGTCTGGTAAAAAGTGAAAACCTTCCTCTATAGTGGTAGGTTACAGTTACAATTACAAATAAGGGATGCATAAATGTACTGTGGCAGCTGTCTAGGGACTGTTGGTGGTATCTGTGGTTGGCCTCCATTGTGGTATACTATGGTTTAGGTGGTACGTGCCTTATTTTCCTTAAGAAGGTTTTAGGTTTGAGCTTTGTCAAGACTGCCAAAATTGTGATTATACTCGTAGGATTGTAAGATCATATATGGTTTATTACATTCCTACGATTTTCTCGACCTCTGCCTTTGCTTGTTCACACCCAGGATCACTGGGATAGCTTGTGAAGTTTTGAAGTCTGTGTACTTTCTAGAGCTTCAAACATGCAAACCTTTATGATAAGCTTGAGTTTCTCAGGTTGTGTGACACTCAGCCAACCACTTCATCTCCTCTCTCTCTGGTGTCGGCTGCCTGTTTGGTGGCTCAACATCTCTGACGATCTCCCTCTTCTCTGAAATCTCCTCATCTCATCCTCTCTGCATCACTTGATCTCTCTCTTCTCTCAGCATGATCCCTCCCTCTCAGATGTCCTCGATGGGTTGAACTTTTTGCTCTCAGTCACTACTACTCTACTCCCAAATCCTCTAACAGGTTGCAGTGTAACTTGGCTGAAGCTATTTTTTGGTTCAGAAACCCATGAATTGGTCGTCTTTTGGGTCTTTCATTTGAAATACAACATCTCCTAAATTTTGGAATGACTTTTCTGCCCCTCTTTATGCTCTTTTCTGTTTTTAATTTTATAATTACTGTCAAATATAAATAAACTAAGATATTAATAATACAATAGCTATAAATAAATATAAATGTTTTACTAGAATTTTTGTAGTATTATTACATGTATTAATTAGTTATATTCACATATTTTTATGTTCAAATATATATTTATATTTTTGGTGGGATCTTACAATCCATGCTTCTATCCCTTGTTTTGTTATCTTTCAATCTCTTTCCAATCTTGGTTAAGATCTCAATTTTGACAACCATGAGCCTTGTGTATAGAAAAAAGCCTCTACTGGGAGAGTTATCCCTACTATGCTTATGCTATGGATGTTCTGGATTCAAATAGGATTGTCTTCTGTGGAAGATACTTGTGGTTCTAAACCAATATTACTATAGGTGTTTTTCAGATGATGGAAGTACATGGAAATCGTTGAATTATATGTTATTTTGAATTTCTTTGTGGTTGATTGAATGCTATAAGAGATCTTATTAAGATAAGTTGATATGATAATCTGCATTCATAAGCTGTAAAACTCCATTTCATGGCCCTCTAGACCAAATTAGAGGAGGGCATAACTACTTTTGTATCCTTTTTCATCTGATTGAAAGTATGCTTAATATATTGTCGATAAGTTACTTGCCTTAGACATTATAGAATAAAAAATATACTTAGGTTTTTGTCATTTAGTTGGGGGTGTTAAGTATGATTAAAGGAGAAATTATTAAGTAGTCTGGGACTATCATATGTCCATGGTCCCGCCCAATCTTTGTGTGACATGTACTCAAGTTTTTCAATTTACGAGAAATAATTAATTACAATTGATTATATGTCATGTGCAGATTAGTGTGGACCATGATAGTCCTAGACCACCTAACAATTTCTCATGCTTAAAGAGATGTGATACTGCATTTATGTTTTCTGATTTTTCAGTAGAGTTGGGACAGGTTCAAGAAAATGTTCTTTAGTTTTTCTATTGATGAGATGCTTTTATTCAGATTTCATATGCTTTTGGCTTAGCGTCTTGAATTGAATGCTGCATTGTTAATAAATTCTTACATTTACCTATATATAACTTTATCAAGATTTTTGAAAGCAATGAAAAATGCCTTGTCATAAATTTCTCAAATTTTCTGTCTAATAGGTAGATTTTCATCCTTTCTTGAAAGGGGCATGTAGCATCTCTGAATTCACCCCAAAATGCCCTTGCCTAACAATTGTACGATGCAATAAGCGTGGGTATTGCAAGCCAGTTTCTGCGGTCTTTGGAGGTCCTAAATTTACATCAGATTCTGTTAGCCAAGAAGCCGAGAACTTTCTCCTTGACGCTGTTAAAATGAACTTCTTTGAGCGGTTAAATTTGGCTTGGAAGATAATTTTCCCATCGGCAACATCTAGGAAAACCTCCAATGCTAGGATTGCCAAGCAACGCTTGAAGATGATTTTGTTCTCTGATCGGTGTGAAGTAAGTGATGAGGCAAAGCGAAAAATTGTAAGCAATGTTGTGCGTGCTCTATCAGATTTTGTGGAAATAGAATCACAGGATAAAGTTCAGCTGAGTGTCTCTGCTGATACAGATCTTGGAACTATTTACTCTGTCACTGTCCCTGTACGGCGGGTTAAGCCAGAATATCAAGAAATGGATGAATTTGGGACAATAACAAATGTTGAGTATAAGGACACTGGAGAGAGTTCTGGTTCTGTTGATGTTAGATTTGATTTCTATGTTGCAGATGAAAGTTCTTGAATCTTGATTTCTTGGTCAAATGTTAGTGTTTGAAATGCTTACCAGTGAAAGCCAATCTGTGGTGCTGTATATATTTTAAAATCTGGTTCTGTTGATGTTAGAATTTTTGTTTTTGTACTACCTATATCTGTTAGCTTGGTTTGTTGCATCATTGAACTAAATATGTTATGTTGTCTTTTCTTACTTCTTAGCATTTATGATAAGCTTTTGATTGTTTTGAGTGTATGAATCATTCGTGGAATTGGTAGTTGGTTAAAGAGAGCTGATAGTTTAGCTTTAGCAGATAGTTAAGCCAGAATCATCCTTTCTCATTATGTTAGTCATGTTACATATGCTTTGTTGTCTGTAGACATGTGGCATGAAGTATACAATTTCTGTTGAATAGGGCTTTTGTGCAAAAAATTGTGCTTCCTACATTTTGGATGTGTGTTATGTAACTTATTTTCAATCTAATGTAATTGCTTCCTTTTTTCTTAGTGGATTGTGTTTCTATTGCAATGTAGACATAAAAAGAGGTGTGAGTTGGTTGAGGAGTGTGCTTATGTTGTTTTAAATTGGTTTGGTTAATTAGTTTATTTAACTTTGAACTAAATCAATTATAATTAGTTTGGTTATATCTTTTTATATATATAAATGAATGATCCATTTGATTATTTTTCAATTAATATTTTAGCCAATATATTGCACAAAATAAATATTTGTTTTATAGGACTAAAATTTACAATAAATGAATAATTTTGAATATATAAATTATATTATAATAAAATTTATTATAAATAAATATTTTTGAAAATATAAATTATATTTTAGATTTATGATACATAAATTATATTGTAAAATAAAGTTATTTTTAACTATTGAGAAATTATTTTTAAAAAATAAAGTCCAGTTTAGAAATGAAAAAAAAAATGTATATTAAAAGAGAGAAAAAAAGTTAAGGAGAAATTCGTGAAAATGTTCTCCTTGAATAAAAATATTTAAAAATACTTTTGTTAAATAATAGCAATAAAAATGACCCCATTTAAAATAATTATTCTAATTTATATAGAGAGAGAATGATTAAATTAACATGTTTTAGGTTAGACTTAATTTTTCACTTCAACAAAGGGAGGATGAGAAAAGGAAAATATAAAATTAAAAATTAGACAATTATTCTCCTACAAAGGAAAAAAAAGGAAGAAGGAAGGAAGAAAGCAAACATGTTAGACTTCACTATAAAAAACAATTCTTTTATTTGTTTTTCTAATCATGATACTAATATGAAGTAATTCTTGTTGAAAGTAGTAATTGATTTTTGTCGTGGAGCTTGAGTACACACAAGATGAATATTTTCCTCTCAACATAATTTATTCTATACCCAAGGATTGGCTTTTTAACCCATCTAGTGTAATTTATTTTTCCAAAATTATCATAATGAATATATTTTGAATTACGGGAATGAGTGAGTTGTCAATTGAAACACAAATTAAAATACAAAAATAGTGCTTAGCAGCAAAATTTTGGTTTGGTAGTCTTTTGTGATGAAGAAATCGTGCATGTAATTATAATTTTGTTATTTAGAATTCTTTTTTACATAATTAAATGAAAATCGTTTTTCAATTGGCAATTTCACTTTTTTTTAATATCAAACAAAAATTGTGTTGTGAGCGACGATTTGGGTTGACTTTTTATTTTTAAAAAATTTTGAATTTATAATTTATAATGAGTTTTATTTTTTAATTTTTGCATAAAATCATGGTATTTAAATCTAAATTAAAATAAAAGTTATTTTAAATTATGACTATAATAATAAATTTGGAAATTCAAAAACACTTGAAATTGTTCATAATATTATAAATAAAGATGCAATATGTTGCATATATTGAAAGAAAAAATGTTTATTTGTAGGAGGATGTCCCATATGTAAGTCTTCTTGTGTGGCGTTGTGGTCTTCCTTTTCATTGTTGTTGAGTAAGTTTTGGTTGTCTCCCTCTTAGTTTACGATCGCATCAAGTTGGTTGTACTCCCCTTGTCATAGTATCATCGTGTCTACCCATTTGATGTTGTGAAAAGGACACATGTTCATGATGAACATCATCATAATTATCATTTTGAGCATTGTCATCCTCGCCGACCACAAAACGGCTACTACCATCATTGTTGTTGTTATCTTCATCGTCATCAACATTGTTTCACGTCTGAATAGGCAATGTGGGATGATAACAATCCATTGATGGTGTTGAATTGTATGCAAACGATGGTGTCATGGAATAAGAAGCAAACATATTTGATTAGTCAGGAAAAATATCAGAAGTATAAGGAACTTGTTGAAATGGAAATTGAGAGGTATATGATCAGAATCCTGATGGTTGAAAATTTTGGCAATCACGATTAGGCATATTTAGTAGAAGTCATGTTGTTGATGAGTAGATTATCCAATAAATTGTTGACGTTGGGGCATATAATTGGAGAAGGCCGCTTGTTGAAAATTGGAATGCCTAACAAATTGTTGATGGTGAGGCATATATCCTGAAAACCAAATAGGTTGATAACTACATTGTGTCATGTGCTATGGAAAATTGGGTTCTGCCTGTGGTTCATCATACTAGAAAAATAATGAATAATTAGAGACAATATTTGAGTATTAATAAAAATATTATTTATCAATTATATGTATACTTACTTCCTCTATAGGTAGTGACTCCTGAGGTGATATATATCATATAGTTCTTGGAATATACCATTGCATGTATTATGAATTTTCATGCAAATGTCTATGTCCATCATACTGTTGACCTTGAATTATACGATTGTGACAATCATTCCACATAACAATCCACCTTTGGTGATATTGAGGCCAATATTTGTCTGTTATTCCTCTCATATCTTCTTTGTGGAGTTGATCTAGATTTAATAGGTCAGGTGGAATAGTTTAGCGATAGCCAAATTGTCTCATGACTTGATTTGTTTGGTGAAACTCCACAATTGCGAAACATGAGAGGTACGACAACACAGAGCAACGGGAGAAAGATCAACATTTATTAATCAGCTTATTGCATGTTTACGATAATGAGTCCATAAAAATTGTAATAAAAATTACATTAGCATACATAATGATGATTAAAGATATTCAACATAAATGTTATTAATCAAATAACTTCCTTTGATCGTAATTGATCAAACGTGTAACATATGAGATATATGCATAGATGCTACTGGTGGTTTTTTTGTATGGGGCGAGATCACCTATAAAAAATAGTTCATTTATTACACTAATAATGACATGATTTAAGTTTCTATTAAAAAACAAATCAATCATAGAAATACAATTTTACATACCTACGTGCAAGAGGAAACCCCAGTCCTACATGAACCTTTTCATTGGTGTATTCTTTTATGCGTGGAGAAATGCATGTAATCTGATCCCATGCTTAAGATCGGAGAAACAACATGCATCCTCCAATATTTTCTTGCTTAAAGTCAACCTCATCATCTAAAGCTCGATAAAGACAAGCTAATACAGCTGAACCCCAATTGTAGTTTCTTATCATTGTTAAGTCATGCAATAGTAATAGATACATCAAATGAACTCTAAAGTTGATGTATTTGGCATAGAAAATCCTATTATTAGCATCATTATATGAGCTCGTGCATGTTGTGTGATAACAACTTTGTTGACATCATCAGGAAGTTGTTGAAAAGCATTATTCAACCATGATAATTTGGTTGTATTCCCTATTGCATGACATGTGGGAGGAATGAAACCTAATAAAGGTTCACAAAAAGGAACCAAATAATCATTATTGACACCAGTTACGACCTCTCCATCTATTTCTAGACCAAGTTGCAAAGCCACATCTTTTAAGGTCATTGTAGCTTCCTCGTATGGAAAATAGAATGCATGTGTCTCTGTTCTCCATTGTTCCACTAAAGTTGTTATTAAATGATGATTTATGTCTATGTTTTGAATATTTAACATGTCATTGAAGCCAACTTCATTGATTAAATGTCTTATGCGGGGATCTATCTAAGTGTTTGATTACCTGAATTGCATGACGCCTAGGGCGGATAAGTCTCTCATTTCCTTCCTAGATTTTTCTTGTAACATGCTTATGTTGCAGCTGCGATAATGACAGATCTATTGGTCCTCCTTAGTTGTTTTCCATACCTGCATATTTTAAGCAAATTCATGTATAAAAGATGAACGTGAATTTACTAATAATATATATTTATTTTATTAAAAAATAAGAAACAAACAAAAATACCAAAATTACTTAATGGTATATGTAGAGAGAAAGGAAGGAAACACAAATGAAGGTGAACACATGTTGGACGATAGAAGATGAAATGTATTTTGGATGCCAAGAACAAAACCAAAGCGCTTGTTATATATGTAGATCTATTTTGGAATTATTGTAACTTTAACATATATTTTAATAAGAAAAACTATCACATCCAATAATGATTCAAAACTTTGAGAATACAACAACAAAAATTCACAGTTGCAAAACTATTAAAGTTGCACATGAGTTTATGATACAATGATTCAAGTTATGTCTTCTTTTGGCTGCAAATGAGTTGAACCTTTTTTCCTTAGTGTTGCAAGCCTTTCTTTCACATTGATGGAACAAAGCACATCAACTAGCAACCATAGCAAGATTCTTGCTAGCTAATAAAGGTAAGATGATTGGTTGAATGCATGCAAGGAATCTTACCAAAGGAATCCAACCTTGAAGAATAATTTTATGAAGCTATGGAATCTGTGAGCTGGAATCCGTGAAGAACCATTCCTGCACACACGCGGAGCACATGGAGGGATAAGTTGAAATCTTAGCTTCAAAGATGATTTTAGTATAGGAAAATCGTGCATCCAAGCACGATTTCAATTTTAGCAAAATCATGCATCTAAGCACAATTTTAGTAGTTTTATTACCCTAGCCACACTCTATTTTATGGGGTTCACACCGAGAGCTTTCGCTTGAATTTCTCAACGCTAGGAGAATTTCTTTGAACTTAAACACCAGTTGCTTATCAAAGGTTTTTGCTCACTTGCAGATAATTTTAATCAAATCTTCCAATAGAAGTAAATGGTTAAATTTCCTGTAGTTAGTTAATTTATGTTTTGTTTTTTTTATTTCAATGATTTGTACATAGTAATGAAACATTGTCTTTGTTTGTATTGACAAATGGAAACATTTATCGTTAGTGGCAGTTCATTGTCTTTTGAGGAAGAGGCAATCATAAGGGACAATGTAGAAGAGTTTAGTGAGGACGATCTTCAAGATGAAGTCCCTGATGAAGCAAACCAAGACACAAAAGATGTAAAAATGTCTTCCTTTTACGACAACTTTAACAATTAACCATCGAAAAAAACAAAGTTTTCAAGTTGTTTCGCCAGTATGAATGTCAATAGCAATATTTGGGAAGACATGCCTTTTGAATCAAAAGAAGTAATTGTCATTGAAATTAAGCAATTTCATTATAATCATGGATTCCACTATGTTGTTTAGGAGTTTAAGGTTGACAGGTACGTTAGTCGGTATATTCACTTTGGCAATGGTTGTCAGTGGTGGATTAAGACATCATTTAGTAAAATTCTTAAGTAATAGGAGATAAAAAAAATTAAAGGTCTACACACTTGCACTTCCATAGTGATTTCTCATGACCACCAAAACTTAGGCTCAAATGAAATTACTAATCGTTTTTATGAGTTGGTAAAATCAAATCCTTCTATCCCAGTTAAATCTTTGATTGCAGATATAAAAGGTTGCCATGGTTATATTGTGACATACAAAAAAGCATGAATATCAAAACAAAAAACACTTGTCATGGAATTCGGAGACTAGGAAGATTCATATAATGATCTAGCTAGATGGATGCAGTGTGTTCAAGAATGTGTACCAGGTATGATTGTTCGATATAGTGCAAGTTCTAACATTTTCGGTGGTGTGGAAGACCTGTCTAGTTTCATTCTGGATCGCGTGTTTTGGTTTTTTAAGCTATGCACTGAAGGTTTTAAATGTTGCAAACCTGTTATGCAAGTAGATGACACATTTTCAACAGGGAAATGCCATGTTACTTTATTGAATGTCATTGCACAAGATGAAAATTGAAACATGTTTCTACTATTATTTGCAATTGTCGAAGATGAGACAAATGAAGCTTGGATGTGGTTTTGCCATCTTTTGCGAACATATGTCACACCTCAACAAAACTTATGCATCACATCAAACAAAGGATCTGATTTGTTATCAGCATTACGATCACAAGAAGTTGGGTGGAATGCATCATGTTTAAAATCAATGTACTGCATTCAACATATTGCTTCAAACTTTAACAAAAGGTTTCATAATGTTAACCTGAAAAGACAATGTCGTGTTGGGATGCATCATGTGCAAAGGTACAATTAAGAAACATGTCAGTTTGAGGTGCAAGAGCTAGCAAATCCCAACGTAGGTCAACGAGTAAAGACCTATACTGTTAAATTGAATGAATAGTGGTGCAAATGTGGAGAATTTCAGGCACTACAACTTTCTTGCTCTCATGTTATTACTGTATATTGCTCTTGCCATTTACGATCGACACATTTGTTGATTCTATGTACAAGTTGAAAAATATTTACAAGACTTATGAACTTTAATTTCACTCCCTTGGAAATAATGACTATTGGTCTCAATATATAGGTCTAAAATTTGTTCTCGACCCTAAAATGTGTTGAAAACAATCAGGGAGATCAAGTTCCAAATAAGTCTAAGAAATGTTTAATATGTCGCAATAAAGAACATCATTGAGGTAATTGTTCATATATGCAATAAATTATGTAAAATACCTTGTAATAATTTATCTTCTTTTCATGCTGAATTAGTACGCGTATATTGTTAAAGTTGTATTAAATTTTGCTCATTTATCGTTTTATTATTAACATATTTTTAATTATATTTTTTTAAAATTAAAAAGTTCCTTAATCATTTATAACTTTATGCTAAAATAAAAATCCATAATAAATTTACAATTTTTTTTTTAAAAATAAAAACAACCAAAATCGTCAATGCAAAGATGATTTTGGTTTAATATTAAAAAAGAAGAAGTCATCAAATAAAGCATAATTTTAAATAAATAATGTAAGAAAAATCAAAATATTGAAATCGTGAATTTGTGCACAATTTCTTCTAAGAAAAAAAAAATGCTGAAAGAAAAATGATGCTTTCAAGCAAAATTTCTTTGGATATGAAATGATAATTTACTCATTTTTGTAATTAATTCAAAATATATTCATTTTGGTAATTAAAAAAAATTATACTAGATAAATAAAAAAAGCCTCCAACTACTAAGAATGGATCCTTGAACCACTTAGTTAAGAAATACAAGCTATTATCACTTGTGTTAACCAATGTCATTCACTCTAAGCTTTTTTTTCATTTTTTTTGCTTTTTTTCTTTCTAAACTAAATATTTTTTAAACCACAGAAGTAAAAAAATAAAATCAAGAATTTGAATCTGACGCAACCTTAAATCCGAAATTAGACGCGCCACAACATTTATTAGCCCACAACTACAAACATAAGCATTTGTGAGCGGGAGAATTCAAATTTCAGAAAAGAGTTGTTTCAGTTTCGAGTGCAAACAAGAATGAAGGGAGATTGGTTGGAATTGAAGTTGGAGAAGGAAATAGGAGACGCCATTTCCCGAACCCGATTCGCGCCCCACTCTAACACCCTCCTCATCTCTTCTTGGGACTCCGTAAGTCTTTCCTTAATTTCACCCCTTTTCTCTCTCGCTTTGCTTTCACAATTCACTCAATCTGACTCTGAAACAGAGTCTTCGCCTCTTCGACGTCGACGCCTCTCTCCTCAGACTCCAAGCTCCCTCGCAAGCTCCCCTCCTCGATTGCTGCTTCCAGGACGACGCTGTCGCCTTCGCCGCCGCCTCTGATGGACTAATCCGAAGGTCTTCTTCGAATTTCCGTTTCCATTTTGTTTAATTTTACTCACTGTTACGTTATATATGTTTAAACATAGAGGAACTGCAACATTTTTGCCGCTCTCGAAGAAGAAACCGAGCTGGTTCATAGTTTTTTTTTTAATCGGCAAATGTTAGTTGTTAATTGTTAATTTTTTGTCATCAAGATGGATCCAACCCATGACCATTCTTTCCTTTCCTTCTTTCTTAACCACCCAACCCAACTCACGAGCTGCATCATAGTGTTTTATTTGTTACGTGGTTCATAATTAATGTTTGCCCCTACCCTTGAGACATTGGTTAATGAACTGAAAGGAGACATGTTTTTATTGGGATGTACAAAGTTGCGCTGTTCATGACTTTTTTTTATGCTTTCTATGATTTTCACAATAAATACTTTCTTCTTTTAGATCTTGATGTTTATTTTGTTTGTTTTGTGCCCTCAATGTGTTTAGCTAATAATGATTATACAATGAATCCCGTATAATTTTCATTCTAGTTTTTAACCTTTTTATGAACAAGAAGTCTGGTAAAAGCAATAAAGTTACCAGAATGTTTTTTTATATTTTTATTTTTTACAGTACATTGAATTAAATTTTAGGGAGAGAGAATGCTGTCCCCAATCCAAGGTAGGAAGTGTTTCTGGGATTAAAGACTACGTGTGTGTTAGGATTAGCTTTCAGTTTTACCAAAATTAAATCAATTCTTTCAATTTTCCACCATGATTTTGAGGGTCAAAATTGATTCTAGGAGGTATCCAAACACTTGTTTCAAAGAGTGCAGCTTGAATTTGAGATCTGTTAGATATGAATTCTGTTTTGCTCCACTTGACCAGCTAGTTACTGGGATATTGTTTTTATTATTGCTTAATAAGTTTTGAAAATAAAATAAATAAAATCAGCTGAGTTTTTTTTTTCATTAATTATTCATAAAAGCATATTTTCTGAAAACAAATTCGGAAAACGAAATTAACTGTGGCTTTCGTTAGTTTCGCATATGATATGATATATGGTGTGTCTTCCAATTTTTTCAAGAGTGTTTTTGACTCCTCTAAAGCTAAACTTTATAGGTATGACTTGCATTCAGGACTTGTTGATACACTGGGTAGTCACGATGATATGGCAACATGTATTGGATATTCCAATGAAACATGTAATCTACTGATACCACTATTTATTTCTGTTAATAATTGTTACTTTTTGTTGTTTTTTCATTATTGGTATGATACTGGAAGGGCAAATTAGCTATCATCAATATGCAATCCTCCTCTATATGTGAAGTATCCAGGCCTTCATAAAAAGTTATGCAATGCTAATTGTTAAATACAGTTACACGAGACAAAAAAACATCTATAATATAGAAACATGGAAGCATTGTCCCTTGATGAACAAAAATGCTATTTGTCCTCTTTATAGATGATTTCAACAAAGGGATGAGATTTATAGTATTATTCCTATTCCTATTTGTAGACAATAAGAAGTAACTTATGTTGACAATGATTTATAATTTTTGTTTTTAGTAATGTAAGAAGTATTTCTTAATTTGAATTTACAAAATTATATTTTATGAATTTGTATACATAAGGTTGACCTAGTGGTTGGGAGGGAGGAGGACTTAAGAGATGGGGGAGAGGATGTGAGTTCGATCCTTCCAATGACATTTCAAACAAAAGTAATAAATTAATATTTGTCGTTAAAAACAATAAAAGACGGTGAGAGATAAAATAAAAAGTAAAACTGCAATTTAAAAGTATTGAATTTGTTTTTCAAAAAAATGTATCAACTTGCCAGCCATCTATTAAGTGTAATCTAATTTTACTAATGCTTTTTTTTAGTTGTAATTATAAACTACAGATCCTTAATCCTCATAATGTTTCATTCCAAGTTTCATCATATTCTTAAAAGCTAATAAAATAAAAATGTTGAGATGCCGGGTTTAGGTTAATAAAAGGTTTATCATGGCCATGCTGTATTGTCTTCAAAAAAATGGTTCCTATTATTCGTATTCTTGGTTAGTGCAGGTCAGTTGGTCACATCCGGATTTGACAAAAAGTTACTGTTATGGGACATGCATATGAAGAAGACTTCTTTATGTTTGAGAAGTCTAGATGCAGAGGTGGACTCCATGTCTGTCTCTGGATTTAATGTTACCGTAGCCATTGGAGCATCAATGCTTGTTTATGATTTACGTTACTTTGACCAACCAGTTGAGTCAAAAGAGGCATTCAATGGAACACACTTAAGATGTGTCAGTTCAATTCCAGATGCAGAAGGTATGAACTATGTAGTCTTATTTTATCTTATAAACTTAGGAAAATTGCTGCTCTTCTTTCTGAGTCACTAAGAACTTTTTCATGTCTCATCATATTTTGTTATTGGTTTTCCAGATATCATTGATATTTGAGATTTAAAACTGCTAATCCACATGTTCATAGGCAATCAGAAATCAGAGTTTAGGCAGATATTAAGTCTGATGCTCTTGCAGGATTCGCAGTTGGGTCTGTAGACGGACGAGTATCACTGCAGATTTCCAATCCATTCAGTTCAAACGACATTAGGTCAGTTTTAGATAACCATTTTGCAATTTTATATGCATTTTTTAAAATTCTGATACATTATTTGGCTTTACTTTTTTCCTTTTCTCTGTCGAGGCTGATAAAAGGAATTACTCACTTGCTGAAAGACTAATAAGGATGCAGTTCACTTCAGTTGTTTTAATTTTATAACCTAACTTCCACAGTTACTACTCACCTACATTTTCCTTTTCTAACCTTGTAGGCATTCCATCAACAATAAGGAAAAATTTAAGATGAATGAGACTAAAGTTATTTAAATATTATAATTTTGTTTAACAGGCACCTGATGTCTCTGCCAATTGTTGGTTTAGTTTGATTGTGCCATTTGTGGGTTGGAGTTGATGGTTTTCATATCATGAAAAACAAACATTTCAAAATAGTAACCATGTCATTGTACTTGTATAGGCACTTCACATGCTTGTAACTATATTTTACAATTTTTTTCACACTTTCTTTTTTTAAACTTTTATACCTATCTAACCTTGGGAAAAGGTAATTATAGACACTTCAAATACTCGTGGCCATATTTTACATGCTTTTTCGCTCTTATTTTAAATTTTTATACCTACCCATTTATGGATAAGTAAATTGACAAGAAATTAGGACAAGAAATTCACATTATTGAAAATCAATTTGGATTTATGTTTGAGGTCAACCATGGAAACAATAGACTTGTCGTGACACTTAATGGAGAGATATTGGAGGAATTGAAAAGATTTTTATTTGGTCTTTATTGACTTGAAAAAAGCATGCGATTGGGTGTGAAGTGATGTTTTTTAGATGGCCTTGGAAAAGAAAGGAAATTGTATTTCATATATTTGAGCAATCAAGGACATTTATGCGTGGATAACGACTAAGGTGAGAATACAATATGGCTTCATTTTTTAACAATAGTTTTTCTTATAACCATAAGAATGTCCCAAGGGCTAGTTTTCAACCCGCCTCTTTACTTTATATTCTTGGACTTTCTTACCAAGCATCCAATAGCTATTGCCACTAGGCATGTTTTATAGAATGTTCTGGATTTCTGGTTGGAGGATCAACTGAGGAGATAAGTGAGAAGTTAGAGATGTGGAGACAAACTTCGAAAGATCATGGCTTTGCTTAGGCAAAAGTATGACAAATTATATGGAATATACGTTTAGCAAGAGGTGAAACAACTCAAGTGTAGAGGTATAACTTGGAGAGCATACTTTACAACAAGACATACAATTTAAATATCTAGGGTCCATCATATAGGATAAAGAGAAATAGAGAGAGATGTAAATCATAAGATTCAACTAAAATGAATAAAATAGAGGAGTTTATAACACTCATGCTTAAAGGAAAATTTTGCCGCACAACTATAGAACCGACGATGTTGTACGGAACAGACTGTTGGGGCAGTAAAAAGTCAACAAGAAAATAAACTCAATGTTGCAAAGATGAAAATGTTGAGATGGGTGAATGGATTACTAGACAAGATAGAATTAGAAGTTAATGCATTAAAGAAAAAGTTGGGGTAATTCCTATTGTAGAAAAGATAAAATGGCACCTTATATGATTATGTGTGGAGAAGATCTGTAGATGTCCCAATAAGGAGAGCAGATTAGGTTGCTAGAGGTAGAGGTAGACCGAGAAAAACTATTAGCCAAATGTAGAAAGAGTGAAAGACGTAAAGGTCAATAATTTGTTTATAGATATGATATGATTTATCACATAACATTATGGTGTCGTTTAATCCTTACAGTTAATCTCACCCAGTGAGGAAAAATTTGGTTGTTGTTGTATGCTAATTCAAATGGGAGCGTCACAATAGTTAGATAAATTATAGTATAATGTCTACAATAACAAATTTTCACTATTAAAATATCGATTATCTCCTTTCATTTAAACTTTGCATTTTATGTTAATCTTATACTAATTTACATAATATTATAGCTTTGTTGTGTCTTATAATTTTTTAAATTTGTCATATATCCATGTGTTTGTGTTGAATCATATGTTCTATATCGTATTCCTGACCATTGAACACATTAGGACAGAAAATCGTTGATGCTTGATTCCTATTTTGAGGTCACGGGGGGAGCGTGTGGTGTTCCCTGTCTAATTGTTAGTGCAACACTGATAAAACTGACATTTGCAATTGGTTTCTATCTTCTCGATTTCAGCTACCATTGACCATGAATTATCTGTTTGCAAAATTTCCTTAGAATTTGATACCTGCCTAACAGATATCCTACTATGTATCTATTTGTTGTTTGATTTGGAGTTGAGTTTGCAGATTGTCGTTAATGACAACCACAGGTTCTAACAATTTGCTTTATCAAATCCTCACAGATATATATTCCGGTGTCATCCAAAATCGAAGGATGGACGGCATTATTTGGTATCAGTGAACGACATTGCATTCAGTCCACTGTATGTTTCCTTCCCATATAGGTTGCCATTATAAATTCTAAAAATTAAAATATGATTAAATGTAATTTCTGTTTAGTGTATCTGGTGCCTTTGCCACTGGTGACAATGAAGGTTATGTTACCATATGGGATGCTGGAAGTAGGAGAAGACTAGTTGAGGTATTTGCCTATTAAGTTTCATAATTGTTTCTAATCTTTATGGTGTTTGTAAATTGTAAGCAGTTCATTAGTTTTCGAGCTTTACTTTTCTCAAATTCAGTTGCCCAGGTATCCAAATAGTGTTGCATCCTTATCATACAACCACACAGGTCAGCTTCTGGCTGTAGCATCAAGCCATACTTACCAAGAAGCAAAGGAAATGTGAGTAATTCTTTCTTATCTTGTCCGTAGCTCCTTTCCTCTATATCAAATGTGAATGAAGCCTGATGTTCTGTTCCATTGTTACCATTGGCATTGTTGTTTAGTATTTCTTGCTTCATCATAATCACAAAGGAATGAGACAACCAGTTTCATATAACTCATTTAAGTGTGCATAAACATCCCTTGATCATATCATAGTATTAGCCAGTGTTAGTTGGAGCTGCTAAATTTAATATTTTATTGCAAGAAAATGCCTAAGATGTATTAGAGTGAGATATGGTATTTACAACACCTGAATCTTTTTTTTTTCTTTTCATTATATGCTTTGAATTGTTGGAATTTCTATATATGCAGGATATTCTAAAATATGAGAATGGGTTATAATTTATTTGTTTTGTTTATGACTTATGAAGTTTTTCTTCCCCTCTTTTACTCTCGTGGGTCATGAGATATAGCTTGTCTTGGCTATTATTTAGTGATTATGTACATTTGATTGATTTTCAAATATAAACTTTGGTATTTGTATATTTAAATTTCCATTTAAATTATGAGAACCCTTCATCTCACTACACTTAGATCAAGAAAGGCCTTGATAGCTGTGGTGTCATGTTGCATATTAAATGATTTAATCACTTCATAAACAGCTAGGCAAGAAACAAAACTAGGCCTTGCTAGTTGAAGCTAAACATGAAAATATTCATTGAGTTAAGCCTTTATTCTATTAATCTGATTATTGGATCTTTGCTACTGATAGAGAAAAACCACCTCGTATATTCATCCATAGAGTGGACAACATTGATATTGGATCAATTTCTGCTAGTAAGAGAAGTTGAAGCACTTATGCTATGCTTGCTGACGAAGGTAAATGTTTAATCCTTTGCTATTTATTATTGAAAGGAGGGTTTTTTTTTCCCACTCGGTTATTTGCCTGGCTTTCATAACTTTTTCTAACAAACATGAGAAACCTCCTTTCATGGAATGACCATAAAATGATATTACCATTATGAAAAATATTTCATCTACACCAAATCTTATATTCATGGTTAATTAAGAGATAAAAAGAGGAAGTGTGATTATAAAGGATAAGTGTAACAGTTTAGTTGTGTAAATAATATTGTATTTTTCTTTTAGTTTTGCCATAACGACTCAAATATGACAAATTAACAGATTTGTGTCATCAGAGACACAAGTGGAGGCACCGGTGAAGAAAATAGATGCTCTTTAAAAAGGGATACTGGGAGATCAAGAAAAATATTGGAGGAAAATATTAAAAGAGTTTGATTGATAAAGTATTATCATTAAGAGTTTGATTTTTGGCGGTGTTTAATAAAATCATGTACTGTATTTTTATGTATAAAAAATTAAGTTATCATTTTTTAAAGTTTTTGCTGTATTTTTTATCATCGGAAAATAAAGTTTGTGTTCTTATTCTCTTTATAATGCAGTCATCAGATCAGTATTTTTTTTTCCTTTCAAGATACTGAAAGATACTATATTGAGATCGTACAATTTTTTTAATCATTGCTTCGAAAATGTGTATATTTAGATGCAAATTTAGCGGTTAAGAGCTAATTCTTCATTTATCTGATAAAATATTATGAAATGCGGAGAAAAGAAGAAAGAACCTTGACGAAGTGTGGGTCCCAGAAAGCCACACGTGGCGGCGCGTCGTTGTGGCGTTCGAAGAACGCAAATTCAACACTGCACTGAGTGACGACTTTTTTTATTAAAAAGAAAAAAAAAACGATAAAAAAGAAACGCATAATTTTCGAATGCAAGATGGGGGGAGACGTGTATTATAAAATATGCTCCATATAGTGTTTAGATTATAGCTTCCAGGGGATAAAAAAACAAAAAAATTATAGCTTTCGGGGGAACGAAAAACTAAAAACAATCAACAATTTTTTATGCTTCAAAGTCAAACTAAACCTGTTAGCTTTTGGTGAAAAAAGGTTGAATAATGAATACAAGTTGCTTTCAAATAATTAATCGAATCAAGACATAAATGAAGGTGTTTATTTGAACAAAATATTAAATTTATTGGAATTCTTATCATATACTTATCTTACTCTTTTTAGCAGAATTTGTTTCCTGTTTAAAAAAAAAGAAAAATGACCTTTTTACGGGAAAAAATCACACTTTTTGTTTTATTAAAAATATCTCTAATTTATTACAGTATTATTTAATCAAATCAAAATCAATATTTATAGAAATTCTTATAGTAACATTATCATACTCTATTTCTTTGAGAATTTTTTCCACTAATTTTAGTTTTGTTTTTGTTATCACCATTTATTTAACGAGTTTCTTATTGTATCTTCATTCATCCTAATTTTTTAAATTTTAAAAATATTTTTTTCTTGGGTGTTCCTCCTATACACATCTGTATACTGAATATATTCTTATTCTAAATTATAACAGAATATACAATTTAAAAAATAAAACTCACTCTCAGTTAGCATTCTTTTTTTTTTAATTCTTTTCTAATATCATAATATAAATTTCTCATTGTAAATATAAATATAACTTATGCATGTTATTTTTTTTCATTATTATGAATTTTATAAAACAAATATTTATTATGTATAATACACACCTTAAAATACTAGCTAGAATTTATCTTTGAGAGTGATTGAATTAACAATCTAGATTTTTAGAACACAAGACAAATGTCACTAATATTTTTTTTAAAAAAAATAAATTCAAAAACTTAAATTAATTATACATAACATCTATGCACCAAAAAATTATACATATCACTTTTATAATTTTAATCTATATTTCATATATTTTATTTAAATTAATTATGCCTACATTCTTTATAACTTTTCATTTTTCAATTATATCTTGTATAATTTCGGTAGGATTAAATAGGAGAATAAGTGAAAAAAATTTATTGAGACTGTAGATTTATAAAACATCTAGTTTAAAATAATTATATAAGTGTTTCTGGATTTTTTTAAACTAATTTTTTTTGACAGAATTTGATGTTTTATAAATTTACAGTTTCAATAATTTTTTTTCATTTATTCTCCTATTTAATCTTACAAATTTAAAAGATAAACCCGAAGGTTGGTTGTGGGATCAAAATTACCTCAAAAAGGTCGAGTAGTTATCCCCAATTAAAAGAAACGAGGAAAAAAAATGTTACAATGTTCTTCTCTAGTAGTGTGTGTCTATAAAAGGAAAACCAGACGCATCACACATTATGATGCGTGTTATTAACCATAACCATGTCAGACGAGGAACACCACTTCGAGTCAAAGGCTGATGCTGGGGCATCAAAGACATTTCCCCAGCAAGCTGGAACCATCCGCAAAAATGGTTACATTGTCATCAAGAACAGGCCATGCAAGGTTCCTTTTTCTTTTTCTCTTTTTCTTTTTAAATAAATATGATATATTGACATCTCTTTGAATTTTGGAGTTTGATCGAGTTTACACTGAATTTAATTGAAAGTTTTGTTTTTGTTAAGTGGATTATAACAATTGATGTGAATAATCAGACCCCATTTGGTGATTTTTTATGAAATTGAGTTTCATGTGAAAGTTGTCTCTCTCTGTGGTTTTTCCACTTGTGGGGGGATTTTGTTTGTGGAGAATTAGGTTAAAGTTTTGTTTTGGATTTTTGGGGTTGTGTTGGTTGGACAGGTTGTGGAGGTTTCCACTTCCAAAACTGGCAAGCATGGACACGCAAAGTGTCACTTTGTTGGAATTGACATATTCACTGGGAAAAAGCTTGAGGATATTGTCCCATCTTCCCATAACTGTGATGTATGTATGAGAGTGCCTTTTGGATTTGGATTTTGTTTTTTTTATGAGACCGCTTAAGCTTATTAAGGTTTGGTATGTGTGTTTTTGTGGTTACAACAGGTTCCTCATGTTAATCGCATTGACTACCAGCTCATCGACATCTCAGAGGATGGGTTTGTAAGATTTCAGTTACACTTGTGTCTCTTATTCATTACACTTTTCTTCTAAGCTACATCTGTGAGATATTGATACCCCAAAGTGATTTGATGTGATATAAATAAGGTTATTTAGGTAAGATAAATGATAATTTGCACCGATGCTTTTGATTGCATGTTTGGATAATTACGTTTTATGTTCAACGGGGTGATTGGTGATAGAATTGATTTTTTTTTTCCAAAAAAAGCTGAATCAAGCAGGCATCAAACGATTAAAGTAGCCAGATAAATAGTTAATGCATCTGTAGTTAATAAATTATATATGATTTAAATTTTATCTTTAACATCCGTGTATAGTTTCTTGGTCTCATTTTTCACTTTCTCTTCTGATATGGTGTGGTTAATATAGTTTGGCAATTGGTCAATAATGTATGTTACCCTTTACTTAAACTTAGGACAGTACGACTTTCTTTAAGGTGAACTAAGGATATTTTTCAATGAATATATTAGGTGAGTCTGCTGACTGAGACTGGTGGTACTAAGGATGACCTTAGGCTTCCAACCGATGAAAATCTGCTTACGCAGGTTAGTTTGTTTGATACCTTCTCTACATAATACGTAATCTGGACTGGTTCTGCTTGTCATGTTGAAGGAAATTGTAGTAAACTATGATTTATCAACATTTGATGATGACAATGTTTGTCCGATTACAAAGTAATGAAACTGCATCATGATCTTCAATCATATATTAAACTTTTATAATTTGCTCATTCTTCTTCTGAATTTCAATTTGTGTTATGCAGATCAAGGATGGATTTGCTGAGGGCAAAGATCTGGTTGTGTCTGTTATGTCTTCCATGGGTGAGGAGCAGATTTGTGCCCTTAAGGATATTGGCCCCAAGTAATAGATTTGGAATTGAGATTATATATTGTATTTATTTTTATTTTTCACTTTTATGTGGGTTTGTATACTAAATCAGCCAAAGTTTGTGCCATTCTTACAAGATGTGGTAACACTTGAATGGCTTTATTTGGGAATCCTTGACCTATATTTTATTGTGTTGTGCAACATCTCATTTTTCGTAAATAAATTAAAAAAAATTTTAGTAAAAAAAAATAGTTTTAGAAAATGGTGAGATTTTATAATTAAAAAAATAAGGAGAAGTAAATGTATTAAAATAATGGTTTGAAGGAAAAAAAAGGAAAGATATTTGATTTATTCATTTGATAGAAAATAAAATAAAGTATTTGTTTATAAAATAATAAAAAAAGAGTAAATAATAGGTTGTGTGAATACCCTACCTATAAATAGAGGTATCTTAGGTCAGTTTTGAGACTGACGATACTCTCTACGCCTATTCTTTTTCTCAATTTTGTTTTTCCTTCTCCTTCTTCCAAAACTCTTTTTTTTCGCATACCATCAAACCTGTCTTAGAAAAACAGCGATCTCAGACTCATTCACCGTTGGATCGCCGTGAAATTTGAGCACCAGGTTCGGAACTCATTTTCGAACATTCTCGTCGTTGGGAATTATGAAAACATGTCGGAGCTGAGAGAAATACCTTTTGCATTGTAGCTTTTTCTTTTCCTGCAGAAATAAAAAACTATCTCAGTAAAACTACGATTCTAAACTTGTTAACAGTTGGATTGTTATGAAATTTTGATATGTGGTTCATGATTCATTTCTGTACATCTTCACCGTTGGAATTCGCAAAATAACGTCTATGGAGGGAGAAATATTCATTGTATGTAGACAGTGGAATGAAGACTTCAATCCCTTCTCCTTCTCTCTAACGTTTGGGAACCCTATCAGATTAGTCAGAGGAAAAAACTTGAGGAATCTCAGAAAACTGCTAGAGATGCCACTATTGCTGTCACTATACACACGTGAGCCCGCTTAGAGGTAAGGGATGAGTTTATCGCAATTGAGGTTAGAATGAACATGTGTAGGAATCTTTAGGGGATCAAATTGGGATGTTTATTGTATTGAAATTCTTCTTGTATGATTATGTGAAATTGTTTGAGGGATTTTACTCCCCGTGGATTGAGAAATATTTTTGTATAATTTGTGTTTTGAATAAGATTAGCGTAATAAATAGTTATATTGAGATTATGAAATTGTGATTGAAATTGTATATAAGTGATAAATTGAATATATGATGAATTATAGAATAATATATTACTTTGAGATTATAATATTGTTATGGAGATTGAGTATAAGTGCAAAGTTGAATGCATTAAATTGCGAGATACACGTAAACATGAGATGGTTGATTATGACATAATGAGATCTTAAGTTGTGAACATGAGTTTTAGTCGTGAGTAAGTGTGTGGTTAACACTTGACGTGACATTACCTGTGTTGTGAGAAAAATGTTGATGTGCAGTGCTAAAGGGAAAACGTAGGTTTCCTAGTTAGGAATCAGTGTTAAATTGTAGCGCAATGTGTTAAACGTGTTTGAAACACGAATGTGAGGTCGTGAGTATTGTATAATTCATGAGCAGTGCCTGCGTATATTATTATTGTTGAAATCGAGTATAAGTACAAAGTTGAACATGTGTTAATTTGTGAGATACATGTAAACCTGTGATGGTGGATTGTGACATTATGAGATGTTAAATTGTGGGCATGATATTTGGTTGTGAATAAGTGTGTGTGTTTAACACTTGATGTGATAATAATTGTGTTGTAAGCTGTGAATTATACAATAACCCGACCAGTATCTATGTTGAGAAAAGTTTTTATGCGTAGTGTTAAAGAGAAAGTGTAGGTTCCTAGTTAGGAACCAGTGTTAAATTGTAACGCAATGTGTTAAACGTGTTTGAAACATGAGTGTGAGGTCATGAGTATTGTATAATTCATGAGCAGTGTCTGCTTGCAAAAATTGTTTTAGGGGTTGGACCTGAATCAGGAAGGTGAAGCCTTAATGGATTCTTTGGAGTCTAGGCCTTGGGGGTAAAGACACTCAGTTTGAGTGCTTTTTTAAGCCTATGTTGATCCCATATAGTTGAAGCATTCTCGCAAAACGGAGTGACCCTGACTGGTCACCTTATGATTTTACTTAGTGAGAGTGACCTAACATACCCATTGTTTGGTGTGTCTTGTTATGTACTCCTAAGCGCCCCAGGGTGGTTTTTCACTGACATGGTACCACATTGCATGTAGGCTTGAGTCTTAATATAATTTTTGCATAACACTTGCTAATTGTTTATTATGGAATTGATGAGTGTTATTGCGTCTTGACTCGAGTGTGTGATTCATGTGTAATGTGATTAGTGATTGAAAAAAATGAATTTCAAAGATAAAGTGGTGAAGTGACGTGGATTGTATTAAGTTGAGTTATGTTATAAATATTTCCATAATTTACTTTGATTACGTCTTGTTTATTTGTTTTGTTATTTTTTTTTGTGTGATAACTTACTCTCTGTGTGCTATTTGTGTTTGGATCGTGTAATGATCTCGAACCTTGTGCTAGAGAACGTTGATACACAATGCTCTGATAAGATGTGGCATTGGGGATGCGTTTTTATTTTAATTGCATGATGTTATTTTATTTTATTTTACCTCACTGATTTAATAAAATATTTTTTTTACAAACTTTGACGGTCTTGTTTTGAGCTGAATATGTTTTTAATAAGTCTTATTTGGTAATAGTGGAGTGAATGTGAACCTTTATCCACGTAAATTTGTTGGTCAATATTTTTATATGTTTTATTTATTTATATTTATGTTGGGATAGAGGGTGTTACATGTTGGATCAATGCTAGAACCAGAAACTATTAAATGGTGTGATGTTATATTGGCCAGTGCTTTTTAAATCTATTTATGCGTTTATCAGACACTATATCTTTCTAATAAAATTTTCTTCATTATGATGTTTCTTAATTTCATTTGAAGTTTATCTATTCATGGAAAAGTAAAATTTGATCCTTGAATTCTGTACTCATTTTTCTCTCTCTTGAATTCTGTAATCTTATGATTGGAAATATCATATACCAGTTCCTTCAATTGATAATGAAGGCCAAACAGTGCTCCAATTTCATGTTTACTTATTTTTTCATCTTTGGGAAATGAAACAGAAAGGCAAAACATTGCCTTAATTTCATTTGTGAGTTCAAGTAACTAATTTAAAGAAAGACATGTTTGAGTTCTCTCCTGTTGTAAGCTCCACATAGAGCCATTCCTTTACCTCTATTTTCATCAACAAGCACATCAAGCAGTCTTGGTGCAGTTGAGGCTTAGGCTCATTGGAAGATACCTCAACTTGGAACAACTATCAATAATCAATTCGTGAAGCAAGGGAAGGTTTTTGAAGTAGTCAAGAAAGGATTCTAGGATGGGAAGATCACATAATTCTAATATGCGAAGCAAGGGTAGGTTTCCCTAGCAGTCAAGCAAGGATTCTAGCTTTAGAAGATAACATAATTTTAACTCTTGCAAGGCAGTCATATGTGTGAATGTATGAATACATGATTTTGATGATGCCAAAGTAGAATCAAACAAGGTTGCTTCAAAGGAGAAACATTGCTTCAAGATTAATACAAGGTTGCTTCAACAAACAAAGCCTTGCTTCAAGATTAACTAAAGATCAAGCCTTGCCTCAAAACAAAGTGTTTCCAAGACATCCAAGACTCTGGTAATGTTAAAAAGAGTTTTGAATTTGAATTTTGAACATGTAATCGATTACCAGATGTTTGTAATCGATTACTAGAAACAGAACTCTTGAAATTAAAATTCAAATGTCATGACCCTTCAAAATAAAACTGTGTAATCGATTACCAGAAACCTGTAATCGGTTACCAGTGAAAAAATTCAGAAAAAGCTTTTTGAAAAGACATATCTCTTCAAACCATTTTGAAAAGGCACGAAGGGCCTATATATATGTGTGTCTGATTTCATAAAGAAAGAGAGAGATATTCCAAGAGAACTTCATTGTCAAATTCTCTCTCAACAACTCTTGGGCAAAAACTTGCAAATCTATTAAGAATTCATCCAAGAACTTCAAATTGTATTATCCACTCTAAAGGAGAGAAATCTTTCTGTTCTTCTCAGAAAGTCAATTGTAATCAAGAGACTGGTTGTCTCTTGAATTGTGAGTTTCCTGAACACAAGGGAAAGGGATTTCTTGGGTGCTCAGAAGTTGTAAAAAGGATTTTTGAAAAGGGATTCCTTATCTCATTTATGTTATTGCAATCAATTTTGTCTTGCAGGTTTAAAGAACATTATTAAATTGATTGCTGCTTCTTCTTTTGCATTTTTAGCCTATCATTTAGAAGGGGGTTAAAAGTTTGTTAGTGAGAATTGTAAGACTTAATTCACCCCTGTCTTAACTTATTGAGACCACTTGTCCAACAATATGTTGCAAAGTCTCATGCAAATCTTCCACCTTTGGGCATCTACTAACAACTAATTGCTTGAGAAAAGGACTAGACATCCATTGTGGGGAAATGAGAACCTTCATATCCCACCACATCTAAACTCTCAAGTTGTTGGGTATCAGGTTGAAGCACTTCAAGAATCTCCTCAACATTTTTTTGTAATTCCCACTCTTCATCATCTCTGTTCCATGACAACCACAACTTTTTTAGTTACTTACTTAACATATTGAACTCTTTGGCATCCTTTACACTTTTTACTCTCTCTAGATGCTCGATATCAAGAAATCCTTTAAGCTTCAGTTTTCCCAATTCAGCCAAAAGGAACTTTCTTTCCTTGCCATCAGCGTACCTAGTTAAACTCCTTAGGGAAGTCAACTTCCCTATTTGAGTAGGCAAGCTTGATAGTTTCAGGCTACCTTTGAAAGATATCTCTTATAGAGATTTTAAGTGTATCAAACTATTTTGCAAATTTGTGAGATGTATACAATAGTCGAATTTCAACATCTGCAAATTCCACAACGTACCTAACAATTCTAGAAGAGTTTCAAAGTCACCCAAAGAAAGATTCAAGTACCTTAGTGTTTTAAGTAACCAATTGAAGATGACAATTCTCTTTTTGGATGATAATGAAGCACTCACAAAGAATAACATTTCAATATCTGAGGAGAAAAATGGCTTATTTTATAGAACTAATATAGGTCCTCAAAGATTTGACTTTATGCAACCAAGTTAGATTCATGACTACCATAGTATAGCCTGAGAGATGATAGATTCTTTCTGGCAAAGTAGCTACATCATTTCATCTCCAATACAATAAATCTCCTCAACACCAAAAATTGTGCAAGATCATGAACAAAATCTTGCATTGTGAAACTTGTAACTTGGCCAAAATCATATGTCTTGATGTATTGAGAAAATGATCTCCAATATAATTTGTTCCATGCACCCTCACCAACATCTTCAACATCTAATATTCCATTAGATGAAATGAATCCATTAGTCATCCAAAGATCAATTAAATATTGCTTCACTATTATTTCATCTTTGGAAAATATTGCATAATAAGCATAACATTGTTTGAGTTTTATTGGCAAGTTCAAGTGATTTAGTCTTAGTACAAACATTATATAGGTTTCATTGTATATCAAACTCCATAGGTTGCTTTCCATAATGTAGTGCCACTCTTTTTCCTCACTTTTGAAGCGTAAAAGACCTCTAAGTGCTTTTGCTACAAGTGACATTTCCCAACACTTCTTCACCATCTTCTTCCCTATGGCCACAAGCTTTACCCGTTCTTTCTCATCTGGTCCAAAGGCTTGGTGTTTAAACAATTCCCAACAATCATTGTGGGATAGCTCTGATAATTTATAAGAAGGAGTTGATCCCATGATTGTCGCAACTTTTGAAAGACCAATAGTGGCAAAATGGAAGCACCCTTTGCCTCATAAAGCAGTACAAATTTTAACTTCTACCGATTCTCTTGCTTGTCATCCCATACGTAATCCAAAACAAGCAAATATCTCTTACTTCGAAGTAGATCTTAAAGTTCTGTTTGTAGAAACCCTAGATCCAAATCCTCATAGGCCCTCTTACTTGATGCTCTGATTATGGCTTTTACCTACTGAAATCTTCCGATACACATACCCAAATTCTTAGCTAAAAATGACTACACTCTCTTGATTGTAAATGACTTGGGCTAGTGTTTTTTTTCCAAGTCTGCCTATCCTTAGAATTGGATAGATCGATAAGTCTTCAGAATTAGAAGCATCACCAACCAAAAAGCCTACAATATTTTTTGTCTTTGTTTCTCTTGCATAGACTCGTGGTTCATTGATGTATGTGTCAGTTTCGTGCTGACTAGTGATTGCATTTCTTCTCTTCGGAGTTGTGTTAGTCAAATGAAACTTACCTTTTCTTCAGAAATTTCGTCTAATTTTTCACTTACCCTTTTCATTTCCTTAGGAATCTTGTAGTGGAAAAAAACATGCACAGGATTAATAGAGGGTAAGAAAGAACTTAATACCATTTCTGATAGACAACACATGACTCCTTCGCATTCCAACCTCAATTCTTCATGGGCATACTCGTCCATGAAGTCATCCAGCTCGTAAGCTGCATCACTTAGCTTTTTCAACCAATCCTTTATAGCTCTGTCTGACAACTGTCTCTCCTCAGTGTTGGATTGAGTGGCCTCAGAATAATTAAGAAGGGGGGGGGGGGTTGAATTAATTATTCCTAAACCTTTACTAATTAAAAAATTACTCTTTTAAGGCTTTTACTAAATTGTTAAGAGAATGAGGAGTAGAAGAGAAACTTAACAGAAAGTAAAAGCGGAAATTAAAATGCACAGTAGAAAGTAAAAGAGTAAGGAAGAAGGAAACAAACACACAAGAGTTTTTATACTGGTTTGGCAATAACCCGTGCCTACATCCAGTCCCCAAGCGACCTGCGGTCCTTGAGATTTCTTTCAACCTTGTAAAAATCCTTTTACAAGCAAAGATCCACAAGGGATGTACCCTCCCTTGTTCTCTTTGAACCTAATGGATGTACCCTCCACTAGAACTGATCCACAAGAGATGTACCCTCTCTTGTTCTCTGTCAAACCCAAGTAGATGTACCCTCTACTTGTACCACAAAGGATGTACCCTCCAATGTGTTAAGACAAAGATCTTAGGCTGTTAAACCTTTGATACTTTGTGAATGGGGATACAAAAGAATTCTCAGGCGGTTAGTCCATTGAACACTTTTGTATAAGGGAATGGGAAAAATCAAAAGAATTCTCAGACTATGTCGTTTTGAATTCTTTGACAAGGGAGAAGGGAGACACAAAAAAATTCAGGCAGTTAGTCCTTTGTTCTTTTGGAAAAGGGAGAAGAGAGACACAAAAAGAATTCAGGCGGTTAGTCCTTGGTGAATTCTTTTTGGCAAAGGGAGAAGAGAATGAAAATATGAATAGCACAAGTTTTCAAGGTTTAGAAAACCAGAAAACTTTAGAAAGCTTTTGGTACAAAGAAGAAGAAGAGGTTCAAAGAGATTCAAGGCTTGTAAAGGATTGTGTAAGATTGATTGAAAAAGTATTGAATTGATTGAATTGAAAATGCAAAAACAAAACCTTGCTTTTATAGACTCTTCATGTCTGGTCAAGAAGACCATTTAGAAGAGTTATAACTTTTAGAAAAAACTTAAAACCAATTTGAAAAAGTAAAAAACCTTTTGAAGAGTTACATCTTTTGATTTATTCAGAAACAGTCACTGGTAATCGATTACCAAATAATTGTAATCGATTACACAAAGCTTTTATGTGAAAGGATGTGACTCTTCACATTTGAATTTGAATTTTCAACGTTCAAAGGCACTGATAATGGATTACCAAAACGTTGTAATCGATTACAGATTTTTGAAAATAATTGGAACGTCGTAAATTCAATTTGAAAACTTTTTCAAAACAATTTTGCTACTGGTAATCGATTACCAGAGAGTAAAAACTCTTTGGTAAAAGGTTTTGTCAAAAACTCATGTGGTATTCAAAGTTTTGAAAAACTTTTTAATACTTATCTTGATTGAGTCTTCTCTTCATTCTTGAATCTTGAGTCTTGATTCTTGAGATCTTTGAACCTTGAATCTTGATTCTTGTCTCTAGACTTTCTTCTTGAGTCTTGAATTCTTCTTGATTCTTATCTGGAACTCTTGAATTGTTCTTGATTCACTTGAGTTGTTCTCTGATTGATCTTTGAGCTTTTTGTCATCACCTTTGTCATCATCTTTTGTTATCATCATTGTTATCATCAAAACACCTTTGAATCACCTTTGATTCACCATGAAGCTTTGCTTCTACACTCAGCATCTTCAAGGGTAGCCATGATAGCAGTGAGTGAGCTGTCAAGCCTTTTCAAGTCTCGGTCAAAATTTAGAAACAGTGGTAGCTCTTTTCCAATGAAAGATCCCGCCTTTTTTGCAATGATAGTGCCCACTTTTTTTAAGCACATATTTAAGTATAACTTGATCCATCTTCAAAGTTGAAACTCACAAAATGAAAATGCAACAAAGGTTGTGCGATTCAGAAATGTAACCACAATGATATGATCAAGTGGTAAAATTAACAAGCAGCAGAAACATTTTGGATTGACTTGGGAAGTCAACAATTAACCCAAGAAGAAATGTATTATTGGAATCGTGCTCAAGTTTCAAGTCTTTGACATAATTTGCTGGCTCATCATATTTTAATTTGTGATGAAATTTCATCGAATCAACCATTAGTTGGCATATCTGAATAAAAAGAAGTCTTTGTAGTCTCAATTTCCTTTACGTTCTCTTTCATTCTTTAACACTTTATATATGCAATTATTAACAAAACAACAGATTGGCATGAGAGCTCTTATCTTTAAGGGATCTGTGAGTTGAGAGAAATCGTAATGGAGGAAAAAACATCATACACAACAAGTCCACCACCAATTTTTGATGGTGAGGAGTACAAATTATGGGCTGCAAGGATGACCACTCATCTTGAAGCATTGGATCTTTGGGAGGTAGTTGAAGAAAACTATGATGTCCCTGAACTACCTTTAAATCCAACGATGGCTTAGATGAAGAATCACAGAGAGAGGAAGACAAAAAAGGCTAAGGCTAAAAATTTCCTTTTCTCTGTTGTGTCAAAAATCATTTTTACAAGAATTATGAACTTCAAATCTACCAAACAGATTTAGGATTATCTCAAATCAGAATATCAAGGCATGAAAGAACCAAAGGCATGCAAGTACTCAACTTGGGCAGGGAATTCGAGATGCAGAGCATGAAAGAGACTGAAACAATTAAAGGCTACACTGACTGACTGTTAGGCATAGCAAATAGAGTGAAGCTTCTTGGGAAGGAATTTCCTAATGAAAGAATAATGCAAAAAATCCTGCTCACTGTACCTGAAAAGTATGAACCGAAGATATTAGCATTGGAGGAATGCAAAATATTTTGTAATGGCAGATTTATCTTGAGGACCGAACAACCATCCCGAGCCAGTCGTCAGGGATGTTGCTTCTCAGATCTCCATTTAAGGCCCTTAATGAGTGGCTTGTTGCTACCTGAAATGTAGCAATAGGTTTCAACACTAGGAGCTCTAAGACAAAAGACAAACAAAAAAATGTAACAAACATCACCTTTATAATGTAGACATCAATTCCAAGTTTTTCTATCATTGCAACTTCTGATATCTTTGTTTTCATCCCACCAGTTGTATCATGAACAACAACAGTTAGTTCAATAGTAGAAAACACATGCTAGAAGAATATGCAATCCACACATTTTAGCTTAACTTAAGCCCCTAAACGAGACAAGTAGAAAAGAATAACTAAGCCATTATGAATGTCTAACAAGTCTTCATAGAACATTATTGGACTAATAAATTTAGAAATATGTTCCACTGCAAAAAGTGAGACCAAATTAATAGAAGAGAAAGAGAAGTGAATAATGATTTACTAAGTTTTCCTACTTGAGTTCTGCAACTTCGATTTTACAACTGACCAACTTCCATCTTCAGTAATAGCTTTAGTTCAAATTCAAATTTTTTTGTTGTAATATCCAATCATGAAAAGAATAGACCATATGGAAGATCAAGTTTACAACAAATGTTTACCAATCTCCTTTAAGAGTATTGCATTGTTGTAGTTTGAAGGATACCACAAAAGGCCAAGACCTACATTGGCTAGGATAGCTTTGGCCGAAGTTCTTATATACTATTTTGTGATATGGGCTTTCAAAGTGGCTAATAAGAGATGAAAGTTTCACATGCATGAGCTTGAGCCATGTTGGCTTGTTGTTCTACAAATCCATCGATTTTCTGCCATGTGTGTGCAATAATATGGGTTTCATCATTGCCAATTCTATAGCATTATCTAATGAGGTTTTTGATGTCTATTATACCTACAAGGAAGAAAAGGAGATAGAGGCTCCCTTGTGTTTTGAAGTACACTTCTGAGGATGTGGTTAGAGAAGGAGTGTGCTACTACAAGAACCAAAGCTTTATTTGCCAAGGAAAATATAGTGTAAGACAAATCCAGGACATTATGCACCACAATGCATGACTTGAGTGAAGAGAAATGACAATCCTCCTAAGCCTAGGGATAACCTAACTGAAGGAGATGATATAATTGTTGTAGTTATTTCTCAAGTCAGTGTTGTGACCAATGTTAGGAAATGGGTGGTAGACTCTAGGGCTACCAGGCACATCTGTGCTGATAGAAATGTGTTTACCTCTTACACTACTGTGGGGAATGGAGAAGTAGTTTATCTTGGTGATTCTAAGACTACTGCATTTATAGGAAAAGGAAAAGTTCTTCTTAAACTCACATCTCTGAAGACACTGGCTTTGAGTGATGTGCTACATGTTCCCGCCATCAAAGTCAACTTGGTCTCTATAGCACTGTTGGGGAAGGTTAGGGATAAAGTGTTTTGAATCAGACAAAATTGTTATGACTAAGAATAATGTGTTTGTGGGAAAGTGATATTGTGATCATGGACTTTTTGTACTGGATGTTTCTGAAGTGATTAATGGAAATGCATATATACTTATGCTTATATGATTGATTCCTATGATATACGACATGCTAGATTAGGACATACAAATTCCGCTTATGTTTTTAAATTGCAACAACTAGGCTTAATCAACATGCATGATAATCAACCTAAAAATGTGATGTATGTGTTGAAGCAAAATTAAATAAAATCCCTTGTTCTTTTATTCAACGTGAAACTGAATTGCTTGGTTTAATTCATTTTGATCTTGCTAATTTAAAACAAATTGTGTCTAGAGGAAGTAAGAGTTATTTTGTAACCTTCATAGATGATTTCTCTCGATATACTAAAGTTTATTTGATTAAACTTAAAGATGAAGCGTTTAACATATTTTTGTCTTATAAAGCTAAAGTTCAAAATCAATTAAAGAGAAAAATAAAAAGAATTAGATTTGATAGGGGTAGTGAGTACACTTTGTTTAATGAATTTTGTGAAAAAGAAGGTATAATCCATGAGGTAACCCCACCATATTCACCTAAGTCAAACAAAGTAGCTTAAAGGAAAAATATATCCTTTAAAGAGATAATGGATGCTTTGCTTGTAAGTTCCTCTGCATTGGATAACCTTTGGGGAGAAGCCTTTTTGATAGCTTGCTTTTTACAAAATAGGATCCCGCATAGGAAAACAGAAAAAAAAAACACCTTATGAGTTATGGAAAAGTTACAAACCAAACTTGAAATACTTGAGTGTGGGGGTGCTTAGCCAAGGTAATGTTGCCTGATCCTAAGAAAAAGGAAAATAAGACCTAAGACTTTTGATTGTATGTTTTTTGGTTATGCAAAACATAGTGCTGCCTATAGGTTTGTTGTCTTCAAGAGTAATGTGCTTGATTGCAATACCATCATAGAAACTAAGAATGCTGATTTCCTTGAGGACATATTCCCTTTAAGGTATAGTGCTAGTTCTAGTACCAATATTAGTGTCGAGCAACTTGTTGAAACCTACAGCGAACCTATATGAGAGGACTTTAATAAGAGTATAAGACAAAGGGTAGAAAAATATTTTGGAGATGATTTTTATATGTATCTTGTTGAGGATGACCCTTTGAGCTTTTTTGGAACAAGCCATTAAGATTGAAATTGATTCTATCAACAATAACAATACATGGACTTTAATTGACTTACCCAAAGGAATAAGGCCAATTGGATGTAAGTGGATCTTTAAGAGGAAGTATAACCATGATGGATCAATAAACAATTATAAGGCTAGATTGATAGCTAAAGGATTTTCTCAAAAATCAGACATAGATTACTATCGCAACCTACCCTTTGATAGGAGGGCGAGACGAAAAGAAAAAGTGCGTATTCTCATGAAGAAAACGTGTGAAGTCGCCACCAACGTTTATTAAAGGAAAACACTAGAAAAACCCAAAAGAGGTTTGCGAATTTTGAAAATAAGGGTTGAGGAGTTGTTTACGCATGGGGAATGTATTAGCACCCCACGCGCCTGTTACAAGGGACGGTAGCCTTTAATCGAGTGTGTGCAACGTGACTTCAAAATTATTTACTTTTCCCTTTTTATACTTTTTTTTTATTTTTTTGGGTCGATAAGGGTGTTGCCCTTGCTCCTATGTATCCTCAGGTGCAATGAGGAATTCAGACCTACGTAGTTCTTTTAGTTTGAATGTTTGTGTATTAAATTGGTTTTTTATGTTTTTGAAAGATTTATTTTAATTGCGAACAAAAAGTCGTTTAAGGCGTTGGACCTTGAAATGATCTCAAGTGATATTTGATAAAAAGAAATTAGTTATGAGTAGGTTTTATCTTGGTTTTGTTTATTAACTTTCAATCACTTTAAAGACAACTTTACAACACTAGTGATCAGTTAAAATTGAACTTTACAAAGAAAAACGAGATCGCCGATGATAGATAAAGAAGATGGATGTGCACATAATAACAAGGGGAACCCCTAAGGGTACATAGATCACATTCAAATCTTAAAAACAAAACTAACTGACGGTCGCACGAAGAACACCGAACAAGGAACGATGTAGGGAATGATCTCGGTCGTGATTCGGTAGTACCTTGTCTTCGTTTCATCTTCTTCTTTCTTAATTCTCTCAATTCTCTCCACTTATGAACCTTCAAACCCTTTAAAACACCTCTAGGATGCCTATTTATAGGCAAAGGGTCACTTTGGGGCAGTTATAGCTTGTCTAGGCGAGCTGGTTTCTTCACCATGAAGCTATTTGATGGCCCAGATGAGCTAGAGGCAAGTCTGGGCGAGCTAGGGTCCAGGAAAACCAAGGGAAAGACCCTTTTGCCCCTTTTTTTTGGTATTTTTTGCATTCTTGATCAAAACGCTGAATGATCATCTGCTTCGCACTGTAACTAGCGTTCAACACCGTAAGTCGACTAGCAAGGATCAAAAGATCAACGAGTGATAGTCCTAGACGAAATTAGGGTATGACAGTTGCTCCTCTTTACTTATCTTTTATTGGAAATAAAAGGGAAGTAAAATTAAGGAAACTAATTTCGTTCGAGTGACCTTGCTATTCGACCGGGCAACTGGCGAAAACCAAGGAAGTGAAACCGAAAAAAAAGGACATTGAAGTCTTATAAAACGTAAAATGGAGGACATTGAAGTCCTACAGAGCAGAAGACATTTGAAGTTTATTTTTCAAAGCATAGAAACGGAGGACATTGAGTCCTAAGAAGTATAAGGACAAGGACATTGAGTCCTATAAAAGACAGAAGACGTTGAAGTCTTATAAAGTGTAAAAGACATTGTAGTCTTCGAAAGCGTAAATGACTGAAGACATTGAAGTCTTTGAAATGTAAATGAAGACATTGTAGTCTTTGAAAGCATAAATGACTGAAGACATTGAAGTCTTTGAAATGTAAATGAAGACATTGTAGTCTTTGAAAGCGCAAATGACTGAAGACATTGAAATGTAAATGAAGACATTGTAGTCTTTGAAATTGTAAATGACTGAAGATATTGAAGTCTTTGAAATCTAAATGAAGAAATGGTAGTCTTTGAAAGTGTAAATGACTGGAGAAATTGAAGTCTTTGAAATGTAAATGAAGACATTGTAGTCTTTGAAATGTAAAAGACAGAGGACTTTGAGTCCTATGAAAGATAAAAGCGAGGACTTTGAGTCCTATGAAAGATAAAGGCGAGGACTTTGAGTCCTATAAAAGATAAAGCAAAGGACGTTGAGTCCTATGAAACAAGCCAATAGGCACTAGTACCAAAGGGCTCAACCTTATGAGAAAGCAAGAGATTGACTCTTTGAGAGGCCTCTCATCCTAAACTTAAAAGATAGGACATTAGATTTTGGAAATTAGTATATAAGGAGAAATCTATGCACTTACAACCTAATATGAACATGATTTTTGGGATGCAGATGCATGCAACCTTTACCTTGAAATGCAGTAAATGTAGGCTTTGTATTTAGTAATGCAAAAGGTTTTGATTCATGAAATTTGTGTAATGCTCATGACATTGTTTCCTATTTTTGTGATTTTGATTTGATTTTTTTTTGCTTTTTATGGAAAACCTAGATTGACTATCTCTTCTGAAAGACATGATAACTCATGCAACCTCATCCTATCTTTTGCAAATCTCTTTGGGGACTCCTTCAGAGTGCATGTTTTGTTTGATTTAGTCACTTGAAAATTCTAGAGTGACGACAATGGAGCCGTTTGACATTTAATCAATCAATCGAAATATTGATCCTAGGGTTTTCCCTTTTTTTTTTTAAAAAAAAAACTTCGATTATTCTGCACAGCAAGAAAACATAAGGCTTTGGGATTGATCGTGCGCCCCATTGAAGGATGGCAATGAATTGTCACACTTTGGTATGTGACCAAGTGAAACTTTCCCGATTTAAGATTGTAGAGTGATGCCAAGGGTCTGTCGATCCCGCTGAAACTTGATGACATGGGTTGATCCCGCGAGAATTTATACAACAAAGGCCACCCTTGGATTCAAAAGGAATCCTAAGGAGTCTGCATGAGTGACTAACATCAAATGTACCCTACTATCTCAATTGTCTTTGGGCATTTTCCACGAGTTTCTGGTCAAATGAGTTTTCTTCTCAAATGTGCAAGTGAGAAAACTCGAGGATTTTTTTTTTACATATTTTTCAATAATCACAAGCGTGTGCGAGTTTCATTCTAGAATCCCAACTTAAAAGCAAAATTAGTCATTCCTTGATCCAAATGGGCTTTATTGGGCTTGTAACGTGGTCAGGGGTAAGAGGGATATGAAAGAAAGGATTAGAGATGCTCAAAGAGTGTTTGAGGGTTATATTGAGTAAGAACCTTGAGAGTCTTGCTTGTACTTTTGTTCCTTTCAACTTTTGGGTTGGGCTCTACTCCTTTTGTCTTATACATTAATCCTTATTGCACTTTTGTGCCTTCCTTGTAAAATCCGGAGATCTTTTGTCTCTCTTTCACTCACCTTTGACGAATTTGATTTCTACTTTTTTTCTTTTTTCTTTTCTTAACATCATTGTTGCCCAACCTAGAGCTTGGTAAACCTCATGCATGTGTTGCTCGCATTGCTCTTTCTGTCAGTTTAGCGGTGCTTCCTACTCAGGGTTCCTATTTTTTTTGGTTGTTTTTTGTGTTTTTATTAGAAAACAAATATGCTTTGGCTCGGAGGGGGTAGCAAGGGATAAATTAGTGTTTGGGATGTTGAAACACGACCATGTGTCATCTCAAATCTTGACTAGATACTTTTATAGTTTGGATTTTGGAACCAAACCCCTGATAAACACGCTTCTGATTGTTTTTTTTATATTACCTTAATTTTTGCCTAGGCCTGCCTTTCGGGTTTTCAACCTATTGGTTGAGAACTTTTGATTTGCCCCTAGGTTCGCTTGAGACTCATGCATGGTGCCTCTCATTTCCCCAGTGTAGGGCTCTATGGTATCTATCGTTGTCTTTTGTCATGACCTTGTAGCAAGGAAAAAAGAATGAAACTGTGCAAGTTCTCAAAAATGAATTTTCAAGGACGAGAAATATTTAAAGGATTTTCAATTGACAAATTAAGTCAAATGACTCTTGTTCTTGACAACTCAATTTTCTCTCAAAAGACAACTTTTAAGAATAATAAAATAAGGTCACATGGATGTCTGTACTTCTTATTTTTTATTTAAAACACAGTCAATCAAACATTTTTTTTACTTTACTCATCGTTTACGGTACCCCCACCAAACGTATAGAACGAGCAATTTTCGATTGAACAAACTTGGAGATCAACTTAGGAGCGCAAGTCACTTGAGCAAACAAGCCAACGACGTACATTCACATTCCAATGAAAGTTAAATAAGCAAAGATGTAATTGTGAGAGAATGAGAGACAAGGACATCAAATTTATCCATATTATTAGCATTGTGACTGTTGTTTACAGTAATGGCATAAACCTGAAAATCCTAATGAGTCATTGGAGACATCTAACAACAACCTTCAAATTTCCCCAAGCATCATACATAGTATTGCCTGACGACATTAGAATTCACGAGCGATTCTTCTCGAATCTCAGCCAGCCCGCATCAATTAGACTTTGCACCTTATGTTTTAGGGTCATACAATGCTCAATGGAATGCCCTGAAACTCCCCCATGATAAGCACATGTTGCATTCGAGTTGTATCCTCAGGAAAATGGAGGTTGAGGAACCTTTGTTGGGATTATGGCTACCATTGCATTATTGAGTAGATATGGGAGTAAGTTAGCATACGACACCGGAATTGGGGTGAATTCTACAGGCTTGTTTTTTGGAAAATTCCTTCCCTAGTTGGTGTTTGGTTCGTGTTAAGGGTGGTGTTTGGTATCGGATGTGCAACAGGGGGGTTTTATGGTTGATTTAGGGGTGGCCTTTGTGGATGATTGGGTGTTCTTGGTTGATAGGGTGGTGGGTAATGAGAAGGGCTGATATTGGTTGAGTATTGATATTGTTGAGCTGGTGGGAAATTTGGCCATGTAGGAACGACAGTCACAACATGGGTTCCTCCCTCCTTCTTATTCTCTCCATTTGCCCCTAACTTCATATTCATTAAAGCAGGATAATCAAATTTGCCTCTTCTCAGACTCACTTCAATCCTTTCGCCAGTAAACACTAAATCGACAAAGCATGAAGGCATGTAACCCACCATCTTCTCATAGTAGAACACCGGTAACGTGTCTACTATCATTGTTATCATCTCCCTCTCCATCATTGGGGGTGCTACTTGAGCTGCCAGATCCCTCCACCTTTGGGCGTATTCTTTGAAACATTCATGCTCCCTCTTACACATGTTCTGTAGCTGCATTCTATCCAGAGCCATATCATAATTGTACTGATACTGCCTAATGAAGGCAACCATTAGGTCTTTCTAGGAAAAAACCCAAGAAGACTCCAAATTGGTGTACCAGGTGACGGTCGCCCCAGTAAGACTTTCCTGGAAGAAATGCATCAATAATTTTTCATCCTTTGCGTATGCCCCCATTTTCCTGCAATACATCTTCAAATGATTCTTAGGGCAAGTAGTCCCTTGTACTTATCGAAGTTCGACACCTTGAACTTCGAAGGATTGACCAAGTCGGGCACTAGGCACAACTCTGCCATGTCAACAAAGGCATAATTTTCATCTCCTTCAATGACCCTCGACCTTTCTTCTATATGATCAAATTTTTCCCTTTCTACCATGGCAAGAGGCAGTGTTTCCATCGCAAAATGTAAGGGTTGTGGTTGTGGGTGATACTGAGGGACCCCCAAAGTGTTTGGCGGGGGTACGCCACCAAATGGTTGCCCCTCAGTGGCATATTCGAGGCAAGGCTCGGAGTCGGCTAGAGTGTGGTCTTAGGGTACTTCATGTGTCTCCCCCATGGGTTAAGGGACCTGTGCCTAACCAGATTGGGGTTGTTGGCTCTCAATAAGTATAAGAGCGGAGTTATCGACATTCTCATCAGGAGCGTGTGCAACATTGGGTGGTGTATAGTTGGGAGGTAAGCCATATGGTGGGAAGGAATGCTTGCTCTGAACCTGCACAAAATAGGGGTCGCCCGCACTTCCCAACGCTTCGCCTCTTTGACCTACCATATCCAAGGCTGGGCAATTTACTTGGTTGAGGCCAGATGGGTGAGTCGGGTCTACCTCTATAGCCGTGTTGACCACCATCATTTTTCTGATACTCATCATGGCTTCCATCATTGTGGTCATTTGCTCTTTCATGGCCTCCATGTCGACCTTCATCTGCTCTTGCACCTCCTCTATTTCACTCATCACTCTAGCTTTGGCACACGTTTGGTAAGGGCACCATAAAGCGCATTCTTTCCTTATGATTACAATGATTACGATTCTAATTTCAAGGAAAGAACGCAATGAGCAATGCATCCAAATGTGAAAAGAAAAATAAGCATGGATGTATATTAATGATATATTGTTGAAGTATTGCAAGTTTTATGCAGGACATTCAGTAGAACATAGGGTCGAATCAATTCAGATTTTCATTAAAGCAGCATGGTTCATCACATCTTGTCCGAGTCAAAGTGAAACTGGAAATCAACATGGACATCAACAGTCCTCAATTTTGTAAATTATTTAGCTCAATCATGTGTTGGCAGTAGCCAAAGAAGCTATGTCAACTCGATCCATCTTCTGTCCCAACTTTTGCAAGCTGGTTACTTCCATACTTGACCTTGACTTAATGGAAAGCTTTTCTTAAAAGCATGTGCTTGGTTTAACCCTATGTCCGCAAGAATAGAAATTTCTTTTGCCAATACTTCAACATCCTACCATAGAGGAGAATGATTAAGGCATACTTATGCTATGCATGACAAATGTAATTATGAGATTGACATGAGACGCCTGAAGAACCATCATTTTCTAGTTAATAGTGTGTTAGGTACCATGTTCATGTGATTTTCAATCATTTTTCAAGAGAAATAAGTGTATAATCCCAACGTGGTTTGTTTATAGCTATCCTCATGGTTTTGTTTTTGTTTTTTTGGTGAGAAAAATGTAAGGCATGAGCAATTATGTGTTAGGATCATGCATGAGTGAACATAATATGTGAATGATGAAAGTAGAATGTTTGCAATTGGCAAAACAAAAGCATGCTAAGTGAAGATGTATGATAATGCATTGACTTATGTAAATGCAATGCATGAATATGATAAATGATAAATGCAGGAATGATATGTCCCATTACGATGCCATGAAGAGATGGATGATGTAATCAAGGAACAAGCAGAGTGAGTTTGATATGTGCCCCCCTAGTTTAGGAACCTAATGGAAAGGATCCAAAAGTTCCTTTCTAGTGACAACTCCTAAGGGTGGTTTCATGTAACTTTACTGGCTTCTAGAGATATCATCCTCTTAGGTAATACATTGTGGCAATAGGGACTATCAACGACAATGCATCACTTAAAGAGGAAAACTCTAGATGAGGCTTCACAGTTATCAAGCGAGTTGGAGACCTAGCATGACCACAAATTGACCTCCACTCCTTATGGCTCACATAGACCCGGGTATAGGGCCTAATATCTCAATGTGTGTGCAAAGGTGTAGGTACCATGTGTGCATAGAACACAAATATTTCTAACTATGAATGTAATAGATAGACAGACACACACCAAACACAATAACATAACAAAGTTTATACACAAATATGGATAAAACAAAAGATAAATGAGAAGAGGGAAAATAAAGAAGAAGTCATGACAAAACATTGCACACTGATCAAATGACTTAACTCTCTAACATTTCCCAGTGGAGTCACTATCTGTCGCAACCTACCCTTCGACGGGAGGGCGAGGCGAAAATAAAAAGTGTATCTTCTCATAAAGAAAACACGTGGAGTCACCACCAACGTTTATTCGAGGAAAATGCTAGAAAAACCAAAAAGAGGTCTACGAATTTTGAAAATAAGGGTTCAAGAGTTGTTTACACATGGGGAAGGTATTAGCACCCCACCCGCCCGTCAAAAAGGACGACAACCTTTAATCGAGTGTGCACAATGTGACTTCAGAATTATTTACTTTTCCCTTTTTATATTTTTTTAATTTTTTGGGGTCGACAAGGGTGTTGCCCTTGCTCTTATGTATCCTCAGGTGCGATAAGGAATTCAGACCTACGTAGTTCTTTTAGTCTGAATGTTTGTGTGTTAAATTGGTTTTTATGTTTTTGAAAGATTTATTTTAATTGCGAACAAAAAGTCGTTTAAGGCGTTGGACCTTGAAACGATGTTTTAAATTTTGAAAAGCGGAGAGAATTGTTAAAGCGTTGGACCTTGAAACGATATCAAGTGATATTTGATAAAAAATATTAGTTATGAGTTGGTTTTATCTTGGTCTTGTTATTTAACTTTCAATCTCTTTAAAGACAAATTTACAACACTAGTGATCGGTTAAGATTGAAATTTATAAAGAAAAACGAGATCACCGATGATAGATGGAGAAGATGGATATGCACATAATAACAAGGGGGACCCCTAAGGGTACATAGATCACATTCAAATCTTAAAAACAAAACTAATCGACGGTCACACGAAGAACACCGAACAGGGAACAATGTAGGGAATGATCACGATCGCGATTCGGTAGCGCCCCGACTTCGTTTCCTCTTCTTTCTTCTTCTTTCTTAATTCTCTCAATTCTCTTCACTTCTGAACCTTCAAACCCTTTAAAACACCCATAGGATGCCTATTTATAGGCAATGGGTTACTTTGGGCTGTTGCAGCTCGCCCTAGCGACCTGAAACTTAACCCTGAAGAAGTGAGCTCGCCCAGGTGAGCTGGTTTCTTCACCATGAAGCTATTTGGTGGCCTAGGTGAGCCAGAGGCTAGCTTGGGCGAGCTAGGGTCTAGGAAAACTAAGGAAAATACCCTTTTGCCCCATTTTTTTGGGTATTTTTTGTATTCTTGATCAAAACACTGAATGATCATCTGTTTCGCATTGTAACTGGTGTTCAACACCTTAAGTTGACTAGCAAGGATCAACGAACGATAGTCCTCGGACAAAATTAGGGTATGACAATTACTTTGATACCCTTGTGTCTGCTAGCAGGATTTCCTTTATCCAAGTTTTGATAGCTTTAGCTGCAATCCATAAGTTAGTGATTCATTAGATGAATGTGAAAACAATTTTCCTCAATGGTAATTTAGAGGAAGAGATATATATGACTTGAACTGAACGGTGTCAGGTACCAGTCAAGAAAACAAAGTGTTCAAACTTTTAAAATCCCTATATGGTTTAAAACAAGCACCAAAACAATGGCATGAAAAGTTTAATGAGACTTTGCTTAGTGATGGTTTTTCCTTTAATGATGTTGATAGGTGTGTGTACACCAAGTCTGTGAATGATGATTGTGTCATTATATGCTTATATGTGAATGACATGTTTACATTTGATACATGCATTAATATAGTTTTAAGAACTAAATCTTTCATGGCATCTAAGTTTGATATGAAAGATATGGGTGAAACAAGTGTAATTTTGGGAATTAAAATCATAAGGAAGGGAGACAATATATTACTATCCCAAGGCCATTATGTTGAGAAACTTCTTAGGAAGTTTGGCTATTATGACTCTAAGTCAATGAGTATCCCTTATAATGCTAATTCTCAATTAAAGAAAAATAGAGGAGAACCAATGGATCAAACTCAATATGCCCAAACCATTGGGCATTTAATGAATTTCTTTAGACCTAATATTGCATATGCAACAGGTAGATTGTGTAGATACACTCAGTCCTAATCAGAACCATTGGGATGCAATTGCAAGACTCCTGGGATATTTGAGAGGTACCATGAATTATGGTATCAAATATAGTGGATTTACCATTGTACTAGAAGGGTATAACAATGCTAACTGGATCTTTGATACAAATGAAACAAAATCAACTAGTGATTATGTATTTACACTTGGTGGTGTTACGGTTGCATGGAGGTTGTCCAAACAAACTATTATAGCTAGATCAACAATGGAGTTAGAGTTTGTTGCTCTAAATATGGTTGGTAGTGAAGCTGAGTAGTTGAAAAACTTCTTGGCTAATGTTTCTTTAGGAATGAAACCAACACCCTCAGTGTCTATACATTGTGATTCTCAGTCAGCAATAATTGTGGCTAAGAAAAAAAACTTATAATAGGAAAAATAGACATAGACAATTGATACATAATGTGGTAAAGCAACTGCTAAAGAATGAAACTATTTCCATAGACTACGTGAAGTCAGAAGGAAACTTAAAAAATCCTCTGACAAAACCCTTAGGGAGAAATATGATATTAGAAACATTGAGGAAAATGAGACTTTAGCCAATTGAAAACAAACAATGATGGTAACCCAATCTTTGTGATTGAAGATCCCATGAAGAAGGTTTAATGGGAAAAACAAGTCATTTGTTAGTTTTGCTAGCACAAAAATTGATTTAATCAATTTTTATTCTCAGTCCCTTCCTACGATGTGATAAAGTGCTAGATGTTGTATTATTGAGAGGCTAAACTGTATAGTTAAGTTTTTATGTGGTTATGAGAAAGCTTAAAAACTTATAAAGCTTTTAATGATTTTCATATCCCTTATGGATGGTGTATGATTTATAGCATATACTTAATGAAATCACCTATATGAGTGTCAAGTGAGACCGCTTGTGAGATCCTGGTGATATCTCTAGAGCACTCATGATTACTGGGCATGTGCATGGCCTAGTAGCACAACACAACAATAACAGAAAGGATTATGGGGGTGTACTATGATTGGTAAATCACTAGCACATCCCAAGTTTTTTAGGTTCAATAGCTTGCTACACCTACTACACTGTGTGTCATGCCTTATCAGTCTAGGCATGGTTCAATAGCTTGCTACACAAGAACCGATGCATTACATTCCATATGAACCCATGAACTCTTTTCTTCTAGTCTTAAATTTTTTTCTCAAAATTTCTTATTTAACCTTTTTTAATATGTGGGAGATTGTTCTAGTTTGAAGGATATCACAAAAGGTTAAGTCCGGCATTGCCTAGCATAGCTTTGGCTCAAGTGCCTATATATTATTTTGTAATATAGGCTTTCAACATGGCTAGAAAGAGATGGAAGTCTCATGCGCATGAGCTTTTCCCACGCGGGCTTGTGCAAATCCATCAATTTGCCCCCCTTACGCGTGCGATAATAGGTCATGCAATCTTTTTCTGTTTTATTTAATTAATTTTTTTTGAGAAATTATTTTGAATTTCAAAAGCTTACCAAAAAAACTTGGTTTCTTTTATGTGATTGATTTTGATAAGGATCAATTACAAAATTTGGGATTTTGCTTTCAATTATGTTACCTTTTTTAATTATGAAAATTACGGGATTTTTGTCATTAATGGTTTTTGTTTGTTTTCTAATTACGCTTTGAATCCCCGTATCAATCACCTTTATTATATTTTAATTAACCATTATTTTCTAATGTTTCTTTGTCCTTCACCAACTTTATAAATAGAGCTTTTTTTCATGCTATTTCAGACACTGAAAATTATCTTTTCTTTCTTCCTTTTCATTTCCTTTCTCTATCTTGGGTTTAAGTTTTTGCCTTTGCCAGTTCTGTAGCCTTAGGACGTCTAAGAGGTTCCTATTGTATCTTGGGGACTTGCGTTGGATACCATAGATAAGTCCTTTAGGGCAGTACTCATACACGCCTAAGGAAGACATTGTTTGTGATCTACAACACTGTTTCCAACATGCATTAGGTTTTGTTAGAAGGAAATCATATACCCCATATACATCTATCTTTGAACAATGCTTAATTGAAAATGGTCATGTAATGTATTCTAAAATTTCAAATATATAATTTGGGATGGTCTGCTCCAAATTCTTGGTTCCAAGATAATTCAAAATTTTGGCTTTGCAAACCTATATCAATACAAATGTCATTTTGCACATGTTTTAAGGCATGTTTATTTGTAGCAAAGAGTTTTTTTCCACTCACAAATGGGGGTTTGTGTTGAGAGGAGAAGAATTAAAATAAACATACCTATTTTAGCTAAACAACTTAGCCATTTGGAGTACTACAAATGTGGATAGAAATGAAAATTGAGAAATTGAGGTTGTTATTATCAATATGTTCATGATATTCATCTCTTAAAGATAAGAAGGGGACCATATATTCTATACTAATAGAAGACCAATTGGTTTAGAATGTTCAAAAAGAGCTATATATCTATGTGTAATATATAATTTTTGAGATGCACAATAATATGTTTACACGTCAATACTATATTTTCATCACATCATATGTTTTGCTGACATGTCAACTTCCTCCAATTCCTCACCTTTCCTTTTAATTATCTCATATGCTCATAGAAACAACTACTAAGAAGCCAAATAAATTTCATACCACATGCATAGATACCCAATGGGTTTTGATTAACAACCAATCCAAGAAATGAAGAAAAACAAAAAAAAACATCGAAACATAAAATCAAGAATGCAAAGCAAACTTAGAAATGGAAAGAACAATTGAAAATCTAAAGTTTTCCTCAAGGGTTTACCTCTAATCTTCACAAAATCCCCTTCAAAGCACACAATGCAGCCTCCAAGCAAGAGAGAAAATGAGAGCTCTTCTCCCTCTTCTCTCCTTGAAAATGGCGCACACCCTAGCTAGTTCTTTTAGGGTTATGTTGCCTCTTATAGTGGGTCTTAATCCATTTGGGTTAAGGACCAATTAGGTTAGGTGTCTTAATTGAATCCTAAATCTCCTAATTAAGCTTCATGACACTTAATCCTTGTCCTAACTCACTTCTAACTATTAATTCTAACTCTAACTAAGTCTTTTTATTTAATAAATCCTCTTTTAGATGAGTTTTGGTCATATTAACCAATATACCAGTAATGACTTGACCAAAGTCAATTCCCATGGACTCTATTGGTCTATGATTGACTTTCTACAAGTTTCACTAAAAATGAGTTCTATCCCTAATTTTCCCTCTAATTTTAATCTATTCTATCTCTAATAATTTAATTACTTGCTCTCCAAGTTATCATTACTATTATCTTTAATTATAATATTGTCTAAATTTCTAAAATTGAATTTTTGGGATGTTACATAATATAATCTCTCCTATCTCATATCTATCACAAATTACAAGCTCAATACAAAAGTGGGTCACTCTTAACAGAAAGAGTTGAAGCAGAAATTACAAATTTCTCACATAGAGATTAGATTCGAGTTTCTCTCATTGGAATTCTTCAACTTATCTTCAAGATGCTCTTCAAACATGTCTTAAAGCTTCAAAGAAGACCTTTGGAGTGGGCTCCACTCAACTGACAGACTTCTTGAGCAAGTAGATAGACTTGATAGCTATCTGAAAATGAAAACTTACAGAACCATTCTAAGGAAGTCATTTTGAGGTTGCTCTGACCTGGTTCCCACCATATTGGATAGGAATAGCGAGTCTAATTTGTAAGTTAGAAATAAAATAAGTATTACTATTTACACCAATCTTTTTTTACACATAAATCAATTTTATTTTAGGCACAACACGATTTTGAGAATTATGAGAAAAAATAAAAACTACTAGTTACACTTTCTTTTCTTTCACATACACCCCTTATCATTTTGGACCCTAGAAATAAAATAAATATTGCTATTTACACCACCTTTTTAAACATACATCCTCTTTCATTCTGAAACAAAATAAATACTACTAACTATACCCCTTTTTACACAAATACACCCCCTTCATTTTGGGCTTAACATGTTTTTGTTACTGCTAGCTACACTCCATGTATGCACCTTGCCACCTAGGCGGATGACCAGGCTGGCATGTCAAGACTCTGTCAGCATTGACTAATTCAAAATCACCCCTTTGACTTTGACCCCTCAAAATAATAATAATATTATTAATAATAATAATCATCATAATAAATAAATAAATAAGTAAATTAGTAGACAACTCTTTATTTTATTTTTTCTGTTTGTCTTTATTATTTACTTTACTCTTCGATTTGATTATTTTTTATTTATTTATTATTATTGTCTAATTAGTTAGTTTAATTAATGATGTGTTGTATGTTTTCTATTACTTATTTGATTTATTTTCCTCCCACGTTTCAACTTCGCACCCTTAATTACTAAGTGTGCTCCTGACTTCTATTCTATTCCTTTTCATTCCCATTCGATTTATTTGCGCACATTGTTAACCGATTGGCAAGTGCACCAATTCGCACAAGTAGTATAAAATGGTAAGACCGAGTATCATATCCTCATAGAATTTGTTTCACCTGGACCATGTACATTCAGTATGTAAACACTTATAAGGATTAAAACAAGTAAATGTTGAGTTATGTACCACAAATTCTATTTGAACATAAACAAAATATCTAAAACTATAAAAAGTGAAAACTATCAAGTTAAAAGCGTTGGGGAGTGTTCTACTGAATTTCTCTTGATGTCTAAAATGTGTTTTTCTTTATTTAAGTTATCCTAGTGTTCTTATGCTGAGAAACTACTCAAACCATGATTCCTCACATGAATGAGCCTAACTCTCTTTAGACTTTGTCCTTGATCCCTCAACAAACTTATTCTAAAAGAGTTGCACTAAGCCTACAACATAAAATGGATTAGATCACTGCACTCCATTCGTAGACATATAAATTTCTAGCTTGTTCTATCAAGTTCTAAGGTTTTAAAGCATTTTCCAATACTAAAAAGCCTAACTACACATACAAATGGGTTATCAAACCACGAGCATGTAAAATAAGCATAGATAGAAGTAATGAACACAGAAAAATAACATTAACTAGATATTGAGAATAATACATAAAGATTGTTTAGTAGAACTCCCCAACAAAGAGGCTTAACCTTCCATTACAAGCAAAACTTCAAAACTACAAGAAAGAAGCTATTTTTGGTGAAAGAACTTGGAAAAAGATGATGGAGGAAGTCTCCTCCAGCCTCTAAACCCTAACTCTCTATTTTCCTGAACTAAGCTCCCTCTGCTGCTCAAAACTCGTCTCCCTTTGAAACTCCGCCAACCTCAGTGTTTTAAAGGCTATTGGACTCTTCAACTTCCGAAGGCTCGCTTCGCTAAGCGAGAGTTAGTGAATTTTCGCTTAGCGAGAGTGGGCGCGTTGAGCACGAGAAGAGACAACGTCCTCGCTGGGCGGGCTGGCTGTGCGCTAGGCGAGCAGGTCTCTGACTTATCATCTTCTAGGGTTTTTCATCTGCTAAGCGAGCTGGATGCCTCGCTAAACGGATGCATCTCGCTGAGCAGATCTTTCTCGCTAAGCGATTCATTAGCTGCTTAAACCTTCTCTTCTTTAGCCTGAAACTAAGTTGGATTCAACATTAAGTCACAAAAATGGAGTTTCTACTCTATAAAATCACATAATAAAGAAAAATATGTACAATTCCTACAAAAAGAACCATAAATTGGAGGCACAACATTGTTTCTTTGTAAATATTCAATATCAAACTAACTCATGAATAACAACTAACACACATCTTGTCCATTTAATTAATTACATAGCGTTAAGTCAATTATTTATTCATTTTGCAATTTCGTATTAGTATTCTTTAGTACGCGCTTACATTTGGTGCATTTCATGCTGGGTCTCTGACTTGCTTGGTGGTGTTTCAATAATGTGAGTGAATTTTGCGGACGCCATGTTGGGTCTCTGACTTGCTTGACTTCACAAAGTTTACCACAAAACCAAAACCTTTTCTAAGAAGGTAAAAAATACTCAAATAAATGATCACTTAATTCTCTTTTCTCAACAAAAATTACACATTACTCGAAATCGCTTCAAGGTCCACTACTAAAAAAATACAAATTAGCGATCGAAACTACTCAGTCACTGTTAGTGGCCGAAATAGCGACCAAAGTAATGTTGTCGCTAACTGCGACAAAATTTGCGGCCGAAATTATAGTTAGTAGCTAAGTTGCGCCAGCGACCGTATTGGCGACTGAATAGAAACATCACTGAAAACATCGATCGCTCCTTCGAACACTATGCAGGCAAAAATTCAAAGGCATTTTAGCTATGAAATTAGCGACTGATTAGGATTTGCGGTTAACCACCGAATATGTTTCGGTCACTATGTTATGCTAATAGCGACCGAGTATTCGTCGGTCACTATTATATGAAATTATTCTGAAGTTAGCGATTGAATTTGCGACCGAGTTCATTTATTTTTCTAGAAAAATTAAGCTAAATTTTTAATTTATTATAAATTATAATAAATATGTAATATTTTTAAATACTTTTATACTTGAAAATTATTGAAATTAATATATTAGTAATATTTTTATATTAACAAATCAATATTTTCATTATTTTGTAAATCATAATAATTGTATATTATTTTTAATTATACTTTGATGATTTACAATAAAATTAAAAGAACAATATTTATATTATTTGATTAAGATAAATAAATCATGGTGATCATTAGTATTTTTATTTGTGTTTTATACAAAATAATTTTTTATTTTATAAAATTATTTAAAAATTATATAAATATATAACCTTTATATTGTGCAAATATGTATGTCATAATCAAATTTTGTGAAATTAAAAATTTTAAAATGCTAGAAAGTTGACCAACGTGTTCTTAACAAATAAGAACTTTAAAAAATTTGAAGAAGAACTAGAACTATAGTCTTTGAAGGATAAAACACACTTATTTACACTATATCCAATGACTCATTTGAATGTTTGATACAATTGAATGTTTGATACAAAATATAGTATTAATATAAGTTTTTACACTACACCGAACTACTCATTTGAATGTTTGGTACAAAATATAGTATTAATATAAATTTTAGGCAAAAATAGTTCAAAATTCAAAGTTTATTTTTTAAAATTTATTATATTTTTAGTCTTATATATTATCATTTAAAATATAATAAAAAATAAAGCTTATATAAGTATACACATTCTATTTTATGTGAAAAATAAAATTTTATCTTATATATTATATTTTAAAGATAATATATAAGATTATAAAAATATAATAAATTAAAAAAATAAACTTTGAATTTTGAATTATTTTGACCTAAAACTTATATTAATATTGTATTTTGCAACAAATATTCAAATGGCCACATGGTTGTAATGATTAAAGAATGTGTCATTCACTCCAAGGACCATGGTTCTAGTCCTTTCAAGCATTTTTTAAACTTCTTATTCTTTAAGAAAATATTGGTCAAATTTCTAGTGTAGTCAATGTTAAAATTTTTATAGTGAACGGTAAGTCAACAATTAAAATTAGCTTTAAGGACTAATATAGTAAATTTTGAAATAAAGGGGTACTTAGAAAGTGAAGGAAAAAAATAAACAAGAAAAAGTGCAAGAAAAAGGGAGAAAATATAAAGAAAAAAGAATAAAAAAGCAAACATATGAAAAAATGGAAAAAAAAGAGAAACAAAAAATATAGAAAAGAAAAGAAAAAAATGTATAAATAATAATAATAATAATAATAATAATAATAATAATAATAATAATAATAATAAATAAAAAGAAGGAAAAAAACAAAAAATGAATGATAAAAAAAAAGAGAAAAAAAAGGAAAGAAAAGAAAAGGAAAAAAGAAGAGAAAAGAAAGAAGTAAAAAATGATGAAAAGAAAAAAAGAAAATAAGAAAGAAGAAAAAGGAAAGAAGAAAGAACACTAGAAAAAGAAATAAGCAGAAAGGTTATTGGTTCTTCTTTTTGTTTTCACTGCTCTTCCTAGGGTTTTACCTTTTAAATTTCATCTACATTTCATTGTGCAGCGCACGCTATACCTTCCTCTCTTCTGTTTTGGGGCTCTTACACAGTAAGTTATTTCATCTTTTTTTGCTTATTCTGTTTTGGGTTTTGAGTTCCCTGCTTTTCAAACACTTTTTCTCCGATTTGGTTATAATTAGAACAATTTCTGCTAACTGAAATATTGTTGCTTTATGTTCAAATTTGTTTTTTTTTTCTGATGGAATTTCTTTGCTCTGAATTTTGCGTTGCCAGACCTAGGTTTGTGGAACTTTAATTTTTTTTTGTTGGTTGGGTGTTTTGAGTGCTTTGTAGTAGGGATAAGTGATAGAAATTGCATAAAGTGTGTTTCTTTGGATTTGCTATTTCAGTTTTTTTATCTTAGTGGAATCGAAATGAGTCTTGGTTCAATATATGCAGTGGCATGGGAGTAAGAGTTAGTATTTATGAATATTCATTGTGAACTTTTAAATTTATATTCGTATTTTTTGAGCAATTTGGAAGGAATATTGCTGCTTTTGGTATGATGACTTATGCACCTTATGGAATGATGGCATACCAACTTTTGATGTGTCATTGAAGCAAACTTTTTTGATGAAGGCTGCTTTGATATGGAAAATCAATGACTTCCCGACATATGGGATGTTGTCAGGTTGGACAATTGTTGGCAGACTTGGTTGTCCCATATGTATGGAACGATCAAAGGCATTCACAACTTTAAATTTTCACAAGGTCTGTTATTTTGATTGTCATCGCCAATTTCTTCCACTTAATCATGCATATAAGAGGAATAAAAAGTATTCAAGAAGGGTCGCATTGAGACCTCACCCCCTCCTCCACGTTTGTCTAGTCTTGACGTTTGGAATAGAGTTGCACATTTACCGCTCTGCCTTGAGTCACAAGAAGAAAAAGATTTTCCTGGTTATGGTGTTGAACATAATTGGAAGAAACAAAGTATATTTTGGTTGTTACCATATTGGAAAACCCAGCTTCTGCGTCATAACATTGATGTCATGCACACAGAGAGAAATGTGTTTATGAATGTCTTTAACATTGTGATGGACATCAATGGCAAAAGTAAGGATACACACAATGCTCTAATGGATTTAGCAGAAAAATGTAATTGGAAGGAGCTTGAGCTGGTAGATATTGGTCGTGGCAAGTTCTTTAAACCAAAGGCAGCTTATGCAATGACCAAATTTGAGAGACTCGCTATTCTTAAATGGGTCAAAGAACTAAAGTTACCAGATGACTATGCCTCCAATTTAGGTCGGTGTGTGGATCTTAACAAGGGAAAAATTCATGGAATGAAAAGTCATGATTGTCATGTATTCATGCAACGGTTGCTTCCAATTGCATTTGACTCATTACCAAAACCTATTTGGAAGCCATTTGTTGAACTCAGCCAATTTTTTAGAGAACTAACTTCGACAACTTTAAATGTTGAACAACTAAGAATTATGGAAAATAACATACCTGTGTTGTTGTGTAAGTTAGAACATATATTCCCACCAAGTTTCTTTGATTCAATGGAGCATCTTCCAGTTCATTTACCTTATGAGGCAAGACTTGGTGGTCCAGTCCAATATCGTTGGATGTATTCTTTCAAGAGGTATAAAATGAGTAATCATTTATACACCATTGTATTATATACATATAGTCATTTTTAAAAAAATACTTATTCATATTAATTTTAGGTTTTTAGACTCCCTCAAAAATAAAGTCAAGAATAAAGCTAGAGTTGAGGGATCGATTTGTGAAGCGTACTTAGTAGAGGAGACATCTACATTTTTGTCTCGTTTTACTATCCTGATCAAATTGCAACACGAAGGACTAGGATGCCTCGAAATGTTGATTCAGATGAAGTTTCTTCATCTTCTCCTCCTATATCAATTTTCAATTACCTAGGAAGAGCAAGTGGTAAATCCAAAACATATTTTTTGGACCAAGTTGATGTTCATGTTGCTCACTTGTAAGTTCTTCAAAATTGTCCAGAGGTTGAGCCATATTTAGAGTAAGATGATTTTAATACTTTTATAACTCTAATTAATATTTTAATGATGTTATGTTTTTTATGTTGACTATTTTTTTTTTCTCTTTTCCAGTATTTATGAGAATTTTTTAAGGGAGTTGAATCCCACTACTTCGGATGCTCAACTTAACCAAGACACTTCATCCAACTTTCCTACATGGTTCAAGCAATATGTAGGTTAACACCTTATATATTATTGAAATAACATTTCTTCCATAATAATACGATGTTATATATGGTGTTAATTGTTAAATTTTTTAGGTTCTAAATCCAAAAAATAACATTCAAGATTCAATATTGGTTAATTTGGCATGGGGACCTAAGAGAAAAGTTGAATCATGGCCTATCTACATTATAAATGGATACAAATTTCAAACAGTTAGTTGGAATGAAGGCATGAATTCTTCTAATTATGGTGTTCACATACGGGGAACTAATGGCTAACTAGAATCTGATTTTTATGGAATGTTGTCTGATATTATTCAATTGGAGTATACTGGCATCCCATTGATGAAGTTAGTTCTATTCAAGTGTGTTTGGTTTGATAATACTTCTTATATAGGGACACGAGTAGATAAAAAGTATGACATTGTTGAAGTAAGACAATAAAAAAGATATACTAAAGCATATGTCCCATTCATATTTGCACAACAAGCAAAACAAGTTCATTACACAACATATCTTGAGGGACAACGAGGATGGTTAGCCATAATGAAGACAAAAGCTCGTAGCAGAATCACTGACAATATAGTAAGTGAAATTAAGCCAGAGGCTCCATACCAAGATGATGAGCTTGTAGGGCTTCAAGAAGTGTTGGAACTTGACCCTGATGTCATTAATGAATCTCTTGCGAATGTTGATGGAGGTGGAGAAGAGATAGATGCAAATTTACTCAAACAACTAGACTTGGTTGAACCAGACGAGGATGAATGCATGTTAAGTGAGAAAGACATTGAAAGTGATTTTGATGATACATATACTTCTTAGGTAATTCGTACATTAAAGTTTATTGCATGTCTTTTACTCTTGTAGTGAATATGAAAGAGAACCTATTTTGGTGTAGAAAACATTTTTATGTGAGCTTTCATTAACAAGTTGGATTTATTTGTTTACTAAAGTGTATTGCTTGTGGAACTTCACTTTTTATTTATTGTTCTTAAATATATTGCATGCCTTATGTTCATTGTGTGTGTAGTTTTACATTTGTATGACTGTGGTTTGTAATAATTATTACTTTTACTCTTGTAGTGAATATGAAAGAGAAGATAAGTGACCTATTTTGGTGTAGAAAACATGTTTTTGTGAGTTTTCATTAACAAGTTGGATTTATTTGTTTACTAAAGTGTATTGCTTGTGGTACTTCATTTTTTATTTATTTGTTCTTAAGCATCATATATATATATACACACACACACACACACACACACACACACATATATACATGTGTAACAAAATCACACATGCAGATGGTAGACAGAGGTAGAGGTGGTGGTCATAGAACATTTAATCGTGGTTTTAGTTTGGGAGCTCCAATTACCACCAACCCTTCCCCCTCATCCATTCATATATCAACCTCAGAGTCGATGATTCATGTTATTGCACAGACTCCAAACATACTTCCTACAACTCAAGACCAACCAAATCCTACCTTTGTAAGGGAGTCAATTCCCACTACCCCTGTTAGAGATGCTTCACCTTTAGCACCAGATGATTTTGTTACATCTGAGTACCCACCAGATCCAAATTGTGAACATATTGTTGATGAAAGGCCTTTCATTCGTGCATATAAAGGAGAGTAAGTGCATTTTATTTAACTATAATTTTTCTTAAAATGTTTTTTAAATGTGGTATTGGCAATGTCTTTGTACATAGATTTCAACCAACATATGGGTGTTCTAATATCATATCAAATATCATTAGGGAAAAATTTGATGAACCAGCTCCAACATACTGTGGTGGTTCCATATCTACTGCAACTCACTTTGAAAAGTTGGTAATTTCACTTTATATATATATATATATATATATATATATATATATATACCTCATTGATTTTCAAAGACCACCAACTGTTTGGGAGGTGATTGAGAAAACTAAGAAATTGAAGTCGGGAGAATGGGTCAATGACAAGTCCTGCGAATTTGTTGTAAGTTGTTTCTTCTAATCCTATCACTTTATTTGATATATAGCGACTGATATTATAAATGAACTCTTACCTTTGATGAATATCTCTTGAACCTATTTACACATCTTGATTTGCTTTTCATTAGTTAGTGTTAAATGTTTGTGATTGGCTAGTATAAACTTTGAAGCCTACTATAGTAGATTAAAGTCAATTTTTTTTCCTGTATTAGTGATGATTTTCTTAAATATTAATCCTTATATGTCTACACATTTAAAAATTTATCTTCATACCTCACTTTATATTGAAGGAGAAATATCAACATCGTTGAGATAAAATCTTACAACGTTCGACAGAGGAAGGCACATCTACACAAGATTCCTCTAACACTGCTACTTCTGTTAATGATAATGAAATATATTTGAATGTTGTTGGAGGTCCAAATTACAAGGGGAACATGTACGGCTTAGGTACTTTGAGCAAAAGGTTTAGTTGCTTAAAATCAGCTCCATCTACTTCTATTGCTCCTGTGGAAGACCAAATAGAGGAAATGCGTGAGACAATTAATAAATTGAATGCTGAGCTTTTGGCAAAGGCAAATAAGGAGAAAACACTTGAGGAAAAGATGTTGCAGATGATGGAGAATCATGACCACCAAAGTCAGGAGATGCGAGGAGATGCGACAACAAATGCAACAACAAAATGAGCAAATTCGTTAACAAAATGAGCAAATGCAGCATATACTGCAACACTTGCATATTCAATCTATCATACTAGCTCCTAGTCTATCACCTACCATAGCAGATGGAACAGAGCACCATGTTAATGATGCTCAGGTTGATCGTCCTCATGACATGGGAAATGGTCATTGACTCTTGGTTTTTGTTTACTTTACTTTGATTAGGCCACACTAGTTATGAATTTGAACTTTATTAACTTTTACGTTGCATTTGATTAAACTTTGAAAACTTTGAATTTGCACTTTATCAATCATTAAAATAGAACTTTGTTATTAGATATATTTACTCATTATGAATGTCCACTTTTATTTATAATTTTGATTATACAATTTAATTAAAATTTATGTTTACAGTCGATAATTATTAAGTAGGTCAAAATGTAACTAGAAAAACAAAACATACAACATAATTTTGCATTAAAAAAATTAATATTAAATAGCGACCAAATTAGCAACCGAAATACATTAAATTTTGAAATAAATTATATACTAGAAACCTAATTAGCGACTAAAATGTATTTTATTGCAAATTTAGCCACCAAATTAGCGACCGAAGGTATTTTTTAAGTTATATATTAAAATTGATTATCCAATAGCGACTGAAATAGCTACCAAACACCTTCTGAATTTATTTCATATTTAAGTTTAATTATATGATAGTGACTGAAATAACAACCGAATATTTTTTGATTTTATTTTAAATTTTAAATTTAATTACATAGTAGCGATCGAATTAGTGACGGACAGGTTCGGTTGCATAATCGGTCCCAAGCAAAATAGCAACCAAATATGCAGTGACCAAAATGATTATTTTAGTGTGTCACTATTTCGGTTACTAAATAGCAGCCGAAAATAAATTCGGTTACAATGGACTTAGCTACTTGGGTTTTTGCGATTTGATAACTTCGGTCGCTATTTCGGTTACTAACACTGATAGCGACCGAATTTAATGAGAATTTTGTCGCTAAATCATGATTTTTTAGTAGTGGTCCAATGCCTTAAGCAATTCTCTCCATGTTTTCTTAAAATTCAAATATCGTTTCAAGGTCTAATGCCTTAGCGACTCTTTTTCACTCAATTAAAACAAATCTTTCGAAAAAGATAAAATCAACCCAACACACAAACTATTTTCTATCCAAAGAACTACATAAGTCTGATTTCCTTATTGAACCTGAGATACGTAGGAGCGAGGGCATACCCCTTGTCAATTTAAAAAAAAACATAAAATTCTCTCTTTTCTAAAATTAAAAACTTGCTTTCTTTTTCTAAATAAAAAATATAACTCATATTCTCAAGGGAAGATAAACAATTAAAAAGTTATTTTATTTTTAGCACACTCGATTAAAGGCTCTCGTCTTCATAACAGGCGCGCGGAGTGGTAACACCTTTCCCATGCGCAAACAACTCCCGAACTTTTTTCTCAAATCGTAGACCATTCCTTATCTTTCTTGGTTTTTCTGATATTTTCCTTAAATAAATGTTGGTGGCGACTCCCTATTTTTCTTTTTGGAAAACTCTCTATCTTTTTATATCGTCGACCCGTCGGGGCTCACATTGCAACACTCTCGAATGGTGAATCTTTGGAATAAAAGCAATATTAGTATCATTGGTAGCATAATGAAGCTCCCCATTTAGATCCACTGGAAGCAAGATACTAAGACATCTTCTCAAAAGGTGCTCCAAAAGTGTTGATAGAATGTCAGATTAAATCCATCTGCTCTTGGTTCTTTATCAGCCTGCATTTAAAAAATTGCTTCCTTGAATTCCTCTCTTGTCAAGGGTCCTGTTAGTTCAACATTATCCTCATCTAACAACTTGGGGACCATTTTTCGTATCACAGGAACATATACCACCTCCATGGTTGTACCTACAAAATAATAAAAAGTTAGTTCAAAAATCCCCTCTTGCATCTCCACCTTCCTCCCCTCCTCACCCTCCAAACTCCCAATTCATTTATTGTCTTTCTAGTTAAGGCCATTGTGCGAAAATACTTAGTGCTCATATCACTTCCCTTTAGCCAATGTGCCTTGGACCTTTGCTTCCAGAAGCCCTCTTCTTGAAGTAACAATTTAGTAAGTTTGTCCCTCTGCCCATTATATTCTTCAATAGTATCATCCCCCACCAAATTCCTAAGCTCCTCCAACTTATGCTTGCTCTTGGATATATCTTCTCTAAATATGCTTCAAACTCTCATTCCCCATGCCTCCAAGTCCTCCTGATAACCCTGATTTTTTTTAAAATATAATTCTCACCATTTGTACTGTAGGCTCTTATTTACCACTTCATCAATGTCCTCCTCAAACAACCAAGCATTCTCAAATTTAACTTTTTTCCTATATCTTTTGTAATTCTCCAAATTTGTGTTAAGAATGATTAGGCTATGATCAGATATAGTGCCCAACCCATTACTAACTTTAAATTAGGGAACAAATCAAGTCACATAGAAGTAAGCAATGCATGATCTAGACTTGCCTCTACAACATTAGGAGTGCCCTTGCTTTTGGACTGGGTGAAAGGATACCGCCTCCATTGGAATATCAAGAAGACTACAATCCATCACTGCTTCCCTGAATCCGTTGATCAGCCAAGAGGGACGTTCAATTCTGCCACAAATATCATCATAGACAGTAATTCATTAAAATCACTAATAACACACCAGGGAACATTAGATTGAGAAGAAAGATTCCAAAGAATATCGCAAGAATCTTTCCTCCTAGTACTCTTAGGAAAATAATAGAAACAAGTAAGATGCCAACCAATATTGAAATTAGAAATTTGACAACTACAATTTTATTCCAGAGAAATGTCAATCCTCCACTTCCTCCATCTTTGTCCACTGCAAAAGCAAAGTCAAACCCAATCTTCATTCTTATTTCTTAAACTTTATTAGCATGCACTAGTGTCTTTACCAAGAACATATCATCTGGTTTGTGATCTCGTATTAGGTCCTTCAAAATAGGAACTGCTTGCAGGTTACCCAGGCCTTGGTAGTCCTAACCTAAGAATTTCATTGCTCTTAGCATGCCTGGGAATCAGGACCCACCAATAAAAAATAATTAGGTTATCATTGTTTGAACTTATCTTCCTTCTTTGCCATATTCATTCCTTCCTCCACTAGCATATTTGTTTTTCCTTGTCTACCCTCCTATCTACGTCTTTTTTTGTCCATCTAAAACTCCCCACCAACCACTTATGACCTAGTAATTGTGTTGGCCTCACCCTTCACAATAACTAGCAAATATTCTCCTCTAGTTTCAGTATTAACAGAAATAGATGCTTCACCAACCACTGCATTCATGAAATTTGGTGTTACACCACCAACAACATTAATTATATTGATATTTCCAGCTGCTAATTGATTCCCTTCCTTAACCACAACAACATTTAATGTGCCATTATTTGCATTATCCTTTGTTCACTTGATTTATTAGAATCCTCACCATGATTTCTTTCATTAGGCTCATTAATGCTCCCCTGATTTCCACTATTTTCCTAAATACGCCTGCTTCTTCCTTTTCATTTGCCCACCTTCATCCCCTTCCTCTCAGCGACACCGTCGTACCTCCTATTGTCTACTCTGATTTGCACACCCCAGTCTCGAACACCATCATCATCTTCCTACTCAAACAACATGGGACAAAATTTGTCAGCATGACCAAGACCAAGTTTGCCATAAAGGAAGAAAAATGTTCCAAGTCTCTCGTACTTGAAGGAGAGAAGTTTCCATTAACCTCTGGGCTTCTTCACTTTCTTCTCATTTTTCAAAGGGTTATGAACATCATCAATCCTCATTATAATTCACATGAACAACCTCTAGTAACAAGGGTTATTTTTAGGATCATACTCGAGAAATTCACCAATATCGTTGGCCAAGTGTTTACCAATAATCTCATTCATGAACCCAACAGGTAAGTTGTAGACCTATATCCAGAAAGGCACATAAAATAATAGCACTTTGCTCAAAACATCATCTAACTTTAGTTTCTCTAGTATAAGAATGTAGTTATCAAATGACCACAACCCCTCGACGTCACATTTTGAACATCTAGTTTGTGGAAAAAGTGGAATAAGAACGATCTTCCTTCTATCTCAATGATCACTATACCTTTGATTGAACTCCAGATTTATGCCATATGTTCCTTCATTATTGGCACCCTTATAGGTTTTTCTATTAAAAACCTTCGCCAAACACACATCTAGATTGTAGCTTGGTCCTTTGTTTCTTGCACATTGAAAACAAACTCATCTTCATCCTCTGCTACCATGGTTAGGCCTTACATCTCACTCTTCGCTCCACTAATCATGTCCCCATCACCTCCTCTCCACTTGACTATATATCCCAACCCAAAACACCTCTCAACAACGAAGAGATACATCAAAGCCTCTCAACAACGGAGAGATATAAGAAACATATGACTTTTAATTTTATGATGATGACATGTTGATGATGTGACTGCTATTGTGTTTTTTATAAGATAAAGTTTTATTGATCATATAGAGTATAAGACATGCCCACAACCAAAATACAAATAGTTCTCAAGCCTCTACATATGTTGGTATAGTTATTTAACTCTTCAAGCTTTGGCATAGTTATTTAACTCTTTAAGCTTTGCCCCATTACACACAAACACCACGTAATTTAACCACCCAAATTGGCATAGTTATTTAACTCTTCAAGCTTTGGGTTCATAATCATCATAACACTCCAATTTCACAATCCAAGTCCACTTACATGTGTTAGCATTTAGGTTCCAAAATTGTTCTTGTTTCAACATCATCCCCATTTCCAAGTCAGTCGTTGCTTTGTGCACTTAGCGTTTTTGTTGGGACACCCAACAACAAAGGTGAAAGGGCTAAAATGCCCTTCACCTTTTGCTTATAAAAAGGAATAGTGACTCATCCGTACGAGTCATTGTGCGCCGCAATCCTTATTCTTCCTTTGCGCCATTATCCTTCTTCTTCCTCTTCGCGTTCGTGTTGCTTCTTCTTCCTCCATTCGTGTTGCTTGTTCTCCATCCGTTCGTGCTACTTCTTCGCGTTCCTTGCTTCTTCTTCCTCTGTTGCTAATTCTTCTTCTTCGTGGGTGTTGTTCTTCTTCATCGTGGTTCCTACTTCTTCTTCATTGCATCATTTTCGTTCTGCTTCGAGGTAAGTATGCTCCCATTGTTTATGCATTGTTGCTCCTTTGTTCGTCATGCCGCTGGTGATGTTTGTGTTGTCTCTAAACGCCATGGTAGAGGCCTTATTTTGTGAAAAAACCATACGGATTATCAATTTGTATGACTTTTTTTTTTTAAAAAAATGTTAATTTAATTTCTGATTTAGCTTTACAATTTTGTTAATTTTAAATTTATTTTGCGATTTATTTTTTGTTTGTTATGTTTTAGTCATTTTTTATATATTAACAATAGTTTTGTACGGATTGATTGGTGATATTATTTTGTAGTGGTATTTTATAATGGTATAGAAACAACAAAAAATTATATTAAAAATTAGATTGATGAAAAAAATTATAAAAGAATTTTTTATTTAGTTTTAAAATTTTAAAAATTGATTGAAACAAAAATTTAAAATATTTTAAAATTGTGAGTTATTTAAAAAAGAAGATAAAAACCATATTTTAAAATAATTTAAAATTTTTAGTTATTTAAAAAAAAGACTGAAAACAAAATTTAAAATATTTTAAAAATGTTAGTTAGTTTAAAAAAATGATTGAAAGTGAAATTTAAAATATACTATAGTTGTTAGTTAGTTGTAGAAGATGATTAAAATCATATTTTAAAAGATTTTAAAATTGTTAGTTAGTTAAAAAAAGATTGAAACCATATTTTAAAATAATTTAAAATTGTTAGTTATTTTAAAACAGATGGATACAAAATTTATAATATTTTAAAATTGTTAGTTATTTAAAAAACCGAATACAAAATTTAAAATATTTTAAAATTATTAGTTGGTTAAAAAAAGATTGAAACCATATTTTAAAATAATTTAAAATTGTCAGTTATTTTTAAAAATTGAATGAAAATAAAATTTAAAATATTTTAAAAATGTTAGTTAGTTTTAAAAACTGATTGAAAGTGAAATTTAAAATATACTAAAATTGTTAGCTAGTTTTAGAAGATGATTAAAATCATATTTTAAAATTTTTATTTAGTTAAAAAAAAGATTGAAACCATATTTTAAAATAATTTAAAATTTTTAGTTATTTCAAAAAAATGGATACAAAATTTAAAATATTTTAAAATTTTAGTTATTTTTAAAAAATGAATACAAAATTTAAAATATTTTAAAATTGTTAGTTAAAAAAAGATTGAAACCATATTTTAAATTAATTTAAAATTGTTAGTTATTTTTAAAAAAAGATTGAAAAAAGAATTTAAAATATTTTAAAATTGTTAGTTAGTTTTAAAAAATGATTGAAACAAAAATTCAAAATAGTTTAACATTGTTAGTTAGTTTAAAAAAAATAATTGAAACAAAAATTCAAAATATTTTAAAAAATATTGTGCAGATAATAATTAGAACTAGGGGTCTTGGTTGTGCTTTAGGTCGAGCGATAGGAAAAACCCTGTGGAGGAGAGAAGCGAGTGACGATGATGCCCAGCGGCGAAGGTCTACTGCATCTGCATGTAGACAGTAACAACAAGAGTGTGTTGTTGAGGATCCTTCTATGACCGTGAAGGAATTGAACGAAGAGCAGCAAGAAGCACATGTTGAAGAAGTTGTTACTGATGTTGAGGGTTTTCCAGGCGGACCCCATGACACATCAGTTCTAAAGGATTTTGAAAATCACATTGCTCTAAGAGTCTGGAATGGAGAGGAATGTAACTCTTAAAAAACATAAAGCACGTAGTTTACAACTTAATAATTTTTTTACATGATCAATATAATTGTTTGCAGGAACATCCTGACCTGAAGTTATCTTCCCATGGAAGGAAGATGGCTAAGTTCGGGAGGCCTACTCCAGAGATTGAAGGCCTTGTGGTTGCTAGCAAATTAAGTCCTTTGATCGCGTGTTCCCTAGATACGGGCGATCGAGGACTAATGTCTGCTTTTGTGGAATGTTGACATAAGGAAACTAGTAGTTTCCATTTGCCCGTTAGAGAGGTGACTATCACCTTGGATGACGTCATTGCTACATTTGCCTATCGTGGGGGCGTTATGTGACACCCTCTATCCCAGACATTTAGTTATTAATAATTAAAGAAATAGGAATACATAATTAAATAAAAGTTTTAAAATGCATTTAAATAAAAGTATTTCAAAGGGTAAAAAGTCTCACATTCACTTTTCTAACATCATAATAGAACTTGTTCAAATAAATAATAAAATCATCTCGGCTCAAAACAAGACCATCCAAGAATTCATGCAATTAATATAGAAACATATACCCTAATGTCACATCCTATTAGAGCATTGTGTTCCAGCGTCCTCTAGCATGAGGTTCTCCATAGTCATCCACCTAACCATCTGCTCCCACGAACACAAAGTTCAAGATCATTACAGGATCTAAACATAAATAGCACACGGGGAGTGAGTTATCACATTCCTAACTAATAGAGAGAAACATGACAACATAGATATACATATCATATAAATGAGATACAACTTACTTAAACATACCTCACGTCATTCCACCACTTTGTCACGTAACATCACATCACAACACAACACGTCTCATTCATTTTCACATCATTCACATACTCAAGGATCAAAACACAATATCACTAAATCAATCAATATTGATCAATACACAAGCGTTATGCAACAGATACACTAAGACTCAATCTGATATGCAATGTAGTACCATGTCAGTGAAAAACCTCGTCAAGCGCCTGGGAGTACAAGACAAGACAAACCACACACTAGTAAGTCAGGTCACTCTCACTAGGTAAAATCATAGGGAGACTAGTCAGGGTCACGTTGTTTTGCGAGAATGCTCCAACCATGTGGGATTGACACAGGCATAAAGGAGCACTCAAACCGGGTGTATTTACCCCCAAGGCCTACACTCCGAAGAGTCCGTCAGGGCCTCTCGCTCCTGATTCAGGTCCAACCCAGAAAACATTTTAGCACACAAACTCTATCTATGAATTGTACAAAACCCACGACTCCTCAATTGTTCTCAAAATAATTTTATCTCGTCGCGCTTATGATTAAACTCATCGGGTCCCCACAGTGGTTCCCATCACAATACTCATCACGTATTAACTCATCACCTTTAAAAAGTCTTACAGTCGTGTGATTGTATAGTTCATAGCTCATAACTGAATGCACACAACATCTCAATGCACACACACACACACACACACACACACACACACACACACATATATATTACAAGTCAATACATACTCAATTTATCACATACACTCGGTCTCAATCACAATGGTATAATCCCAAAGTAGCATGTTATCACACCTCATAAATCATATACACTTTACCTATGAACTATGTAATACACACAATTACTCAATTGTTTTCAAAATCATTTTAACTCATCGTGCATCAAAGTTATTGAACTCATCGAGTTCCCATAATGGATCCCATCACAATACTCGTTGCACAAAAACTCGTCACCCTTAATGAGTCTTACAATTGTGTGATTGCACAGTTCATAGCTCACAATACATACAACATCTCAACACACATGTATTTCACCATTCATCACAGGTTCAATTTGTCACTTACTCACAATTTGAATCATCATTTCATAATCTCAATATAACAATTTATATAAAAATATTTCTCACAATGTGGGGAGTAAAACCCGTCAAACAATTTCACATAATCATATTAAAATCAATGAATCAAAATCATAGGTCAAAAACACGAAAACACCAAAAGCACTCAATTTTATCAACCAATTCGCATCAGGACATCAATTGGTCCGTCAAATACAACAATATCGTATTTATAATCGTAAAGGAAAATTATAATCTAATAAACATCCCAAAATAAACCCCAATTTAATCTTCTAAGGATTCCTACACATGTTCATTCTAACCCCTAATTATGATAAACTCATCCCTTACCTCTAATTCAACTCGCGTGTGTATTCCAGCAGCAATAAAGGCATCTCTAATGGTTTCTTGAGATTTCTCAAGTTTTCCTCTGATTGTTCTGCTAAGGTTTCCAAGCGTTAGAGAGAAGAAGAAGGGATTGAAGCCTTCACTCTACTGTCTGTGTGTGATGAGTATTTCTCCCTCTGCAGAAATTAGTTTGCAAATCCTAATTGTGAAGAAGTGCGGAAATGAATTTTGAACCTGGTGTCCAAATTTCATGATGATCCAACGGTTAACGAGTCCGGGATCATAGTTTTACTAGGATAGGTTTGGTGTATACGAGAAAAGAGAAAGCTTAGTGCGAGGGACATATCTTCCACCACAGACATTATGTCCATAATCCCAACGGTGAGAGTATGGGGAGATAAGCTCTGAACATCTTGTAAATATTTCGTAACGATTCAACAGTTAATAAGTCTAGAATCATCATTTTACTAAGACATGTTTGAGTGTATGCGAGAAAAAGATAGGGTTTTGAGAGGGGAAAAGGGAAAATGAATTTGAGAGGAAGAGAAAGCGTAAAGATGTATCGTCAGTCTGAAAACTAACCTAAGATGTCACTGTTTATAACTAGGGTACTCTCAACCTATTATTTACTCTATTTATTTATTTATTTATTTGTTTTATAAAAAAGAACTCTATTTTATTTCCTATTAAATGAATAAATAAAATATCTTTTTTTTTTATTTTCTTTCAAACTATTATTTTAATTAATAAATCTATTTCTCCTTATTTATTTAATTATAAAAACCTCATTATTTTTCTAAAACTCTATTTATTTATAAAAAACCTTTTTAATTTATTTTACAAAAAAGGAGGTGTTACACGTTCCACAGCTTCGAGCAACTTCATGTTGACGATGTTGTCGATATGTTGGTGGAATTACTCAAGGTCAGCGCTACAGAGGCGAGAGTGGAGATGATTCAATGTCACAGCTCTTATGTTCGACTATCGTGGCTGCAAGACATGTATCAGATGAAAATTGACTCATGTCACTAGATTGTAGCAGCGCGAGCATATTTGTTGCATATGCTTGGATGCACACTCTTTGCTAACAAGAATGTCACACACGTGCATGTGGTATTCTTAGATGTAGCACGTGACTTGATGCTGCTTGGGGCATTGCTGCACTTGTGCATATGTATGATAATTTAAATTAGGCGTCAAAGAGCACACCGAGGCAACTTACAGGATATATCACACTATTACAGGTTAGTTTAAATGTTACTAAATTTTTTTTCATTGCCGTTGATTATTATATGTTGTCACGTATTTTAATGAATATGTTTGCAAAATATATTTAGTGTTGGATCTATGAGCATTTCCCGCCTGTTGCTTCCGCCCTAGTTGTCGAGGATTATGACAAGAGGAGACCGCGTGCATGTCGATGGACCTCTGGCAAGGCATTGCCTATGTCGACATATCGTAGGCGTTTGGAGAGACTGACCCCTGACGTAGTGTGCTAGATTTTGTATGGTGACCACCGTTCATTTAGAGAATTTGAGGTCATTTCATTATTTTTCGACCATCTCAGATGCGGTCCCTTGACGGTCATTCATCGACCGGAGAGGGTTGTACGACAGTTTGGATACAACCAAACTATTCCGCCACATCCTACTGCGCCTTTGGTCTCTGTTGAAGAAATGGATGATAGATGGATGCAGTTCAGTGACTACATTGCACCTGTAGGAAAAATTTGTGTAGTGTCTGGCTAGTGTTCATCAGATTACATGGATTGGTTCTATATGATTTTGCACCCATTCATGAGTCCAACACAACCAAGGGTTCCATCGGTTTAGCAATATGACACATTTGTTGAACCAGATGTGCATCAGCAACCAGTAGCAGTAGCGGTAGCGGCACCTGATGAAGCAGGCGTTGATGTACATCATCTTGGACATGCAGTGGTAATTTATTTTTTTGGTATTTTGTGTTTGTCATTTTCTTTTCTATTTTATTACTAACAATTGATATTTTTTTTCACTTAGATGGTTATGTAGCAATTGTTGATAAGTTGGAGAGGCTTTTGAACTTGAAGATCCTAACCAAAGGAACAAAAGTCTATACTGTTGGTGAAGAATGTTTGAGTATCGCAAGAAGCTACATTAGCCAACCCACTGTAGGTCACAGATTGAGGCATAGGTGGCGTACGAACGATCATTGCTTGTTTCTCCCAAAAATGTCACAATTTCTTATAAAATTACGAATGTATGCTTTTTGTAACACTGAAGCATCATAAATCATTCTCAAAGTTGACAACACATTGTGAATAACATGTGTCTATTAAAAAAATGAATACTACACGTATGTACTGACATAGAAATGACTACTCGGTTGTTTTAGTTATGATAATAACAATGCATGCCTGATGCAAAATTAAAGCATGACACAACATTGTTGTACTTGACAACACATAGGAAGTGGCACGCCAACACTATGTATACCACACCTATGTATACCACACCAACACTTTCAAAGATCACACATTCTCGCCGAATTTTACAAGAAACTGCGACATTTTTGGGAGAAACAAGAAGTCAGACCATTGTCAACTCTAGATTAGCTTTTATTTTTCCGAATTGATCGATTATTCACAACGAATTTGGTGTTTATTTCTAAAGTTCCACTCTGATACCCATTCAAGTACGTAATGATTGTGGTTTTGAAACGCTAAAAAGCATAATGCATAATACCCTTCAACTAACTGATGATCAATATTTGGATGAAATTTACTACGGGTAGCCATTCGCAGATGCAAGTAATCAATTTTCCTTTCAATCTATGCAATTGAAAAATGATGATGATGTTAACACAATGTTAATGTGTAACGATCAATACTCGTGTGTTGGTTCGATTGAGTTATTATGTACCATTGATAAAACACCAGGTGGTATATTAAACTTACTTCAAGCCACTATGACTCATACTCATGATGCCTTGCTATATTACAACGAGAGGTGGAATATGTCACACCAACACGACTTTGTGGGTTACTCGTTCACAAGAAAAAATCCAAAAAAGATTTCACATTCCTTCGATATGTAGCATTGATGGACTGAAGGATGTGATCAAGCAAGTTGCACCACAAGAGATTCCCCCTTATGGTATTCATCAATCACAAACAGTAAGACGATTTTTTTTTATAGTCAGGTCATTCTGAGTATTCAGAAAAGTTATCAAATTTGAAATTATTGAGCTGAAAACTGATGATGACGTGTTGAAGGTCTTAGTATAGTAATTATTGGGAAAAAAATTGGGCCCAATAAAAATTTTAGCTATTTTTAGTAAACCAGTGATCAAAATGGAAGACGACATGTCTCAATCGCAACATTGTAGTTTTTGATGCATTTTTTGTTTGTTTCAACTATGTTGTAAGTTAATGTAATGTTTAAATTTGTGTCCATTAGCTAATGAAATTGTATGTTTATTATTTTCAAAGTACTTAATTATGGATTAACTTTTTAAAATAATTAGTGGAAATAAATTATTATTTACAGAAATGTCAACAAAATTACGAATGTCAACAAAATAATTATTTACACAAACGTTAGTGGAAATAACATATTTTATGTTCATTCTTCCCCTAAATCAACAAATTTGGTTTTCAACCTAGACAAATTTGTGTAACACTGCATTCTACCTATGTATGGGGTGGGCCACTGCTTTGTGTAATAATGACAATGTGTATTCCACAACAACGCCAATGGTGGTAAAGGACAATGGTCTCGTAAAAAAAACTATTACATAACGACAAACAGATTCAATGTAAGATAACCAACTACATTGTCAGCACTTACACTAACATCATAATTATGCAATTACTTGTACAAAATGATTCTCATACAGATGACCAATGCATATTACGCGATGCACAGAAGAATCTGGTGATGGCTGACTTCTAAAAGAAAAAAATGTCATGCTTTGTTGTTTTGAAAGAGAAACAATGATCACATTGTATCGTGAAACAATGACATATCCCATATCTGTAATATTCACCAGTTATCCATGGTAACAGACAACAAATAATGATTACTTAAATGTTATTTTAAGAAACAGTGACATAACAATAAACTTACGCACCATAGATAATTCATCAACAAGTAGGGAACACTTTAATTTCTTAAATCTCTCTATACCACCAAGTAGGTTGATATACTCTTTCGACCAGCTTTCCAGTTCTTTATGCATATGGTTGTGTTCCAATGACCATGATTCTTCACCCATACCCAATAAGGCAGCTATTGCTCGGTAACCACCGTTACCATCTGCTTTGACATCAATAATGTTTTCAATAGAATCCTGGATGCACAAATGAAATTGATCCAACATTGGAATATTCTATCTCTATATTGGTTGCTCAGATGATGATGCACTATGTTTCATTGAAGAATTATTATTTTCCACAGAGTGTAACACATCAACATATTCCTAATAAGACACATCATGTTTTGTTGACTTTTGTTGTTTGGTCAGTGGTTTTTTTGGAGCACCCTTGGTCTTCACCTTTTCTAGAGGAGGACATATAGAGTTCAGATCAGGATAAGCAATTTCTCATAGTTTTGTTTTCAAATGTACTTTGCCATAAATATCGAGCTGCTCAAATCATTTCGATATGGTTTTCATCTCCTCAGTTATGGTCATCTCTGCCTCACATAACCCTTGATCTGAAAAACTAAGCCTCTGCCAAAAAATGTGAATTGTCTCTAGTGGTATAGAGCCAACAACATATTTAGACAACTCACATACACATGGAAGATCGTGGGGAGTCCTGATGACACATCTACAATGTGAAGGGTTTTGTATGCATAAGGTACACACACTCATACTCAACAATAATTTCATTTAAAGTGTACCTTAAAACCATGCCGAGTAATTTTTTTGTACAAAGTAATCTTAAACACATGCCCAACCACGTGCGTGCTTGTCTCAAAAGATGCTCTAATTTGGGTGTATTGAAGTGTCATCATGTTGTTCATTGCTTCCCAAACACTGCATATGTCACCAACAGAGTTTTGTAGGAGTCTCTTTAATGACCAATGAGCACTCTTAACCCTACAAATGAAATATACAACAACGTATAAACAACCACAACATTTTCATTTAAGCCAACACTTAAATAAATCAACAAAAAAAATAATATTCATACTTGTTAGTGGTTGTGTTTCCTAGATGTATCACTTTGTTGGTCCATGCTTTCACAAATTTTTCTTTGTGCGGAATGACCAATGTTTGACACACATACTCCACAAAAATAGGTCACAAAGAGCAAGGTATTTCAAAGTTTTTAAGGTACTCATCAAAAGAACTCTCACATGGACATCCAACCAAACTCCCCCAAGCTTCCATGACATAATCCCATGCATTCTTTTGAGCAACCAGGGTTTTACACTTTGCCTTCACATTCTAGTCAATATGAAATCGACACAACAAGTTCGTAGCATCCAGGAATACAATTTTCACCGCATTCATTAAAATCTCTGTCGGTGATAATAACCCCGGGGAGTGCATTAACTCTTATGAAAAAACCCTGAAACCGTTGTAGAGCCCAAATAACATTATTAAGATGTTCTCCTTCCAAGTAAGCAAAAGCAGCGGAGAATGTCATTCTTGTTGGTGTAACACCAACAATATCAAGCAATGACAGTTTGTACATATTTGTTTTGTAGGTACTGTCAATAAAAAAACCAAATTACAGGTAATGGTTAATTTGACTGCATCAGGATGACTCCAAAACAAGTCACGCACAACATTTTCATCCTTCATCCTATGCTAGTGAATATATTGATCTCTGTCAAGCAGCATCATGAGCTGTTGTATTTTAGTATTACTCCCACTTATGGAAGAACGATAAGCATGTCTGGCATTATAAATTTGTTTGATTGTTGTATAATTGTTGGCATTGTGCTCCTTCAGCGTCAAGAGAATATTTCTTGGCTTCACCATGGACTTCGTCATATCAACAACAACAATCTTCTCATCTTTAGTCAGTCGACCCGCATATGGATGTCCAACTAATGACTTTGTCATTTCATGATTGTGAACCCCACAAATTAACTTCACCATCCATCTTTCTCATACCAAAACTGGCTTCGCATGCAATTTAAACGGGCATCCACATTTTCTAGTGTCAGTGCACGTTCTTACCAAATCAATCTTCTTAGGCCTATACTCACAACTCCTTTTGCAATTCATTAATAGAAATGAGGCCTTTCCTCTAACACCAGTATTGGTGTCTGACCTCATTATCACAACAACAAATCCAATGTCATGAGTCACTGATCGAGCTCAATGTAAAACTTCATCATGGCTAGCAAATAACTATAACACAATTCAAAAAAAGGTCTGAGGTCAATAAACATTTATGTAACATAATTAATGTACCAACAACAAATTAGACAAATACCTGAGAAATATTAAAAGCATCATAGCAATCAACATGTTCTACTTTCACGCCAACATCTTCCTCATTTTCAACATTCATATCAACTTCTTCAGACATGATACTATTATACATCCACTGTTTTTCGTCCATCTTAATAAAACATTTAACAAATTCAGTGATAAACACAATACAAATTAAAAAAAATTCAAATAAATACATCATTCAATAAATATCATATAAATTCTAATAAATACATCATTCAATAAAATACCAAATTTGTTTAATTATCAATTTCTGTAATAAGCATATAAATACATCATTCAGTATCAAAATTGTTTAATTATCAATTTTAGTAAATATTTTAAATGTATACACAAAATTGTTTTACTAATCTAATGTTACTTTCACCAATCTAATAGTGGTATAAAAATAATTTAGTAATTTGATCCCACAAAGCCCACAGTTTTTTCTTTCACTCGTAAAAATAATTTAGAGTGTTGCTAGGTGCACCCAGCATTATTGCTGGTGCACCCAACATTCTATAAAAATGGCAAAATTGCCCTTGCTTAGTTTTCCTCTTACGGATCAAGTTGATTCGTAACTTGATCCAGAAGTCTCTTAGGGATCAAGTTGATCCGTAAGTCACTTCCGGATCAAGTTACGGATCAACTTGATCCGTAAGAGGAAAAATAATAATTTATTAACTATATATTTAAAGATATTGTTTAAGGTTATTTTATACATATTAATAAAAATCAATAAATACATAAAAGATAATAATAATTTTATAAAATTAATATTATCATCATTAATTTATTTTTTATTTTTATAATTAATCATATCATTATTAATATTATAAAGAATATAAAAAAATAATTAGTACTATATTAAAAATTAAAATACTAACTACTTTATAATACATTTTTTTACATGATCATTAGTATAAGTGGGAAAATAGTAATTATAAGAGAATTTAAAAATATTAGTACGTTATATAAAATAAGGATCTTAGATAACGAATGATGTCCATTTTTTGTTTTTTTTTACACCCTTTTCAACTTCTTTATTTCAATTATATTTAAAGTTATATTTTAAATTATTTTTTATTAGTTGGTAAACTAAGTTAACTAGACCATTTATAATAATTTACATATACTATAACTAAGTTAACTAGACCATTTTAATAACACGCGTGTATATAGACACAAATGGAATACACAATCAATGAAAATAAATAAAACTAACATAGTAATGAAAATAAATAAAACCAACAATACTCATGAAATGAGTTCATGTACAATATCTGTATATACAAGGAATATCAATATAAAATATGTACATAAACTACGCCTGATCAGTGCGCCGCCTGCGTCTACACCTAACGTATACTAGATGGTCATGTGTCACACTCCTGGCCAATTTGAGGCATTCTTCGATCACCTCATGTGTCGATGAGCCAAGCGTGACCACCCCTAGACTCAGATGGCGCTCCAACCTCTCAGCAATGTCATCACAAACTTCCTGTTACATACAAAACAAACTAATTACACAAATTATTATGCAAATATTGAGGTAAATGATGTAAATTATTAGTATTACTTACCATTGTATGTTTGGGCTCCTCCGCAGATGTCGACGATGCTCCTGGCTCCGGAACGCGAGGGATATCCGTATGCGGGGCCTGAGGGACGACTCGGGGCTGCGGGGTGTGACCATGAGGCAGAGGATCTAATGCGTGGCCTGGTGTCATGAAAGGATAGGAGATGCGGATGAACCAGTCTATGTAGTCACTGGAACACGCTCCTGGCACAACGCACACCTCACCTGCTGGTACGATATGATCCTCGTAGTGCATCCACCTGTCATGTATATCATCATACGAGACCCATGAATCGATAGGAGGAGCAGGAATGGTCTGCGTGTAGCCAAACTGACGCACGACCCTCTCTGGTCGGTAATAAACAGCAACAGGCCCCCAGTGCAAGAGATCAGAATAGCATGATCTGACGTGGAAGTCCTGGACCTCCCGATGCGGCAAATTTCCCAAAATGGTTCCCTTTTGCAAACTTATTCCCCAAATGGGGTCCTTTTGGAACAATTTCCGGCATGGTGCTCCTTTCTATGTGGGCTGCATGCATTTTGCATGCAAAACGCAAGCTGGACTGGCGACTTCGTGGGCAGAAGACACGTGGAAGCCCAACCTGCCAGTGCTGCTGGCAACTTCAGGTGGAAGCGCGTCCCGCCAGCTCTACTGGCGACTTTGTCCCTGTGCTGAAATCACATCTTTGACTGGCGATTTCCGAGGCTACCAGGCTAGGGTGCAGGACGCACAAAAGCCATTTCCGAGGGAGCTGCAGACTACAGCTGCAGCGCGCAGAGAAGCAAGGAATCGCCAGTTTGTCTGGCGATTTTCCTGAGGTCCCTAAACACCAACACCACCTGTGATTTGCTTTCCTTAAATCCCCCCTTCCCCCGTAGACCATCACGCGAAAAAAACGCAGAAAAAACGTAAGTGCTGTTGTTGTTCGTGTGTCTTAGAGCATCCACGCAGGAAAGAAAGAGGAAGCTAAAGGGAGTTGTTGGTGTTTCTGTTTGAGAAGCTTTCTCCCAAAACAAATTCAGTTGTAGTGTTTTCAGTTAGTAAGTTTGTTTAATTAAAATTTTATTTTATTTATATTCTTATTATAATTAGTAATGTATGTTATTAGTTTTGTATCTTAAGTTAGTTTTAGTTAGAAATAGTTTTGTACGATAAATTTATTTTTAGTTTTAAATAATATTAGGTTTAGGTTTAGGTTTAGTTAACTATATTTAAATTTTCTATGCTAATTTAGGTTTATATGATACATTGTATAAATTTTTTATGTTAGATTACGTTAGATTAGTTGTAGGTTTAGTTTTAGTGAAATATATTTAAATTTTGTATGGTAATTTAGGTTTATATGATACATTGTATAAATTTTTTATGGTAGATTATGTTAGATTAGTTTTCTATGATAGATTAGTTTTCTATATGAGATTTATATGATATTAGGTTTAGTTCTAATTTTACATGATAAATTACATTAATTTTGTATATATATTATGTTAATTTTTGTTAGTAAATATATATATTACGTTATATATTACATTACATTAAATATATATATTATGTTATATATTTAAAGTTATAGTTAGTTAGTTTTTGTAGGTAAATATATATATTACGTTATATATTTATATTTAGTTAGTTTTATTTTTAAATGGTAATATATGTTATTTATTTAAATTTGTGTTTACTTAGTTTTAATTAAAAATGATAAATTATGTTATTTAAAAAAAATTATGTTTAGTTACTTTTAGTTTTAAATGCTAAATTAGGCTTAATTTGATAATTTAAATTATTTAGTGTAGGTTTAGTTTTAATTACAAATATTTAAATTTGCTATGCTAGGTTAGTTATATAATTTTGTATATATATATTATATAAATTTATAGCTGTAAATATATATATGATGTTATTTTTTAAAATTTGTTTTTGCATGTAATTTATTTTATTTACGGAATAGATTTAAATAATTTTTTTATATATTTAAATAAATTTTTATATTTCAAGTATGTTATATATTTAAATTTTGTTATATATTTAAATAAATTCTTTATATATTTTGTTATTTATTAAAATATAAATTGTGTGGGATATATAATTAATTATTTTATTGTAAATGTAGTTAGTTTTATTTCTTTATAACTAGTGTATAAATTATTATGTGAATTTATTGTATTATATTTTTTTTTTGCAGTATCAATGATATCTTCGTCATCATTTTCATCAAATATTAAAATTAAGTCTGGCCCGATTGATGGAGACGTATTATGGATGCAAGCTAAACATGTTTCAGAACATGTTTGGAACGGGGAAGAAGACCGCAAATTACACATAAGACGAGCTGTCCCCACGTATCAAGGGGAAGAAGAAATTCCAGAGGAAATTATTCCTCTTCTTCGGCAATGCGGTTTTTATTGGATAATCAAGATGGGCTATTTAAAAATAAATGTTTCATTAATTACTGCTTTGATTGAAAGATGGAGGCCCGAAACACATATGTTTCACATGAGATGTGGAGAGTGTACGATTACTCGTCAAGATGTCTCAGTATTATTAGGTATGCGTGTTGACGGGGCGCCATTAATTGGTCAAACTAATCTTGATTGGGCTGAATTGTGTGAAGAATTATTGGGAGTCAGACCACAGGAAGGTGAACTCCAAGGCAGTGTCGTTAAATTAAGTTGGCTGGCTCATCATTTTTCACACATCAATAACCATGACGGGAACGTAGAACAATTACAAAGGTTTACCCGTGCATGGATTCTTAGATTCATAGGAGGAGTCCTATTTGTTGACAAAAGCAGCAACAAAGTTTCCCTACGGTACCTACAATTTTTACGGGACTTTGAGCAGTGCAGCACGTATGCATGGGGACATGCCGTGCTTGCCTATTTATATAGAGAGATGTGCAGCGCCACCGATTACAAAATTAAATTAATCGGAGGTATGTGCATCTTAATCCAAATGTGGGCATGGGAACGATGCACGACTTTGGCTCCAAAGAGGACTCCTCCCGTGATACAAAATAAGCCACTCGGACACAGGTTAGTTGTTTTAAAAATAAGATTTCATTTGAATAGGTCTAATAATGTAACGCGTGTCCACTGATGATTTCATATTTTTGTTAGGTGGTTGCGATGTGGAAATCAGCATATTGGGAATGATGATCTGATTGTATTTCATCGCAAGTTGGATATCATGAAACGACATGAGGTAAAAAGATCGTAATGAATTCATTAAACAATTAATACAATGTCATGTTTAAGTGAAAATTAACAACTTTGTTATTGTATGCAGTTTCTGTGGGAGCCTTACACAACAACTGTTATGTCCTCGTTGCCTCCGATATGTTTGGTTGGTAGCGTAGCGTGGTGCGCGGTGGTGCCACTAATTTGTTTCCATGTTGTTGAGTGGCACCAACCCGATAGAGTGTTGCGACAATTTGGAATGCAACAACCTATTCCCGAGTGTCCTTCGCAACCACTAAATATCCATGGGCTAACGCTGAAAGGCAAACAATCTGAAAATTGGTTCCAGCTGTTGGCCCCAATTATCAGTCAATGGAATAATCGAGCTGAGTTTAGGGTCGATGTGTATCCTCGACGGGAGGGCCTATTGAGTTTTAACTCCGACTACATGGTGTGGTATAGGCGAAAAACAAAGATGTTTGTCGACCCAAACAATGCTAACACAGCTACATTAATATTAATTATTTTTTCAATTTTTCACTTCAATTTATTTTTTAAAGCATGGGAATTAATGTGTGAACCCTAATAATTGCAGGCTGAAGTTGTGGAGACATTACAATATATGGTGTCACCGCAAGGGAGGAACACATGGACAGTTGATGATCTTGTGTCTTATGTGGAGAAGATCACGATTTTATCGGAAGAGCAAGAGAGAATCACTGAGCCGGCGGCACATGGTCCAACATCAGAGCGTCGATTCCCACCGCAGCAGTTTCACATGCTTCAGTCAAGTGTTGAAACTCACGATTTTGACAGATGAAGGGAGGTTGTGGAAGCGCAAGAATATGACAAACAAATTGAGGAGCGTGGCCATGGAATGTATTACACGCCACCAACATTTGCGGAGTATCCTTCACAGATGTATCAGTATCCGTTCCAAGGTCATCACACTGATATGTCTGCAAGCTCACATTAGTTTGGTGGTGTTGCGGAAACACATCCTCATTTTTCATGGCTGACTATGACTCCTACACAGCAACATGATGCCCCAATGGCCACACCTGACACCCCATTAGCTCCGCAATGGAATGTACCCGGAGCAATACCTGATATGGGTGACTTATTAGGTGTTGATTTGCGTCATGAGTTCTCTGCTGAGACTGAGGTAGTACAAGCGGCGAGGCATCGTGGCAGAAGAAATCCTGATCGTCAAGCGCGAAGATGGGATCGACCATGTGGCACATCCTCACGTCACCACGGACATGATAATGAATGATTTTAATGTCTCTGCTTATATTTGTTGTTTTATGTTTGTGATTTGACTTTGACACTTAATGTATGGTATCATATTTATTAAGGTTTAGTAATGTGTACACTTTTTGTCGAGCATCTAACTATTGGTACTAACTAACAATGTACAGTTTAAAAAAATGTATATTAACGAATGTAACTGTTGGTACTAACTAACGATGTACAGTTAAAAAAAATGTATATTAGGATTTAGGGTATATGAGTCAGGGGTAGCAGTAACGGTTTAGGGTTTAGGGTTCATGGTTTGAGGTTTGGGGTTTAGGGTTTATGGTGTGTGGTTTAGGGTTTGTGGTTTAGGGTTTAGGGTTAGGGTTTAGGTTTAGGGTTTAGTGTTTATGTTTAGGGTTTAGGGTTTGGGGTTTGGGGTTTAGGGTTTAGGTTTAGGGTTTATGGTTTAGGGTGTACGGTTTTGGGGTTGGGGTTTAGGGTTTAGGTTTAGGGTTGAGGGTTTGGGGTTTGGGGTTTTGGTCAATGGTCAAGACACAAGAGGGTATGACTTGGCTTGTGAATTGTGACTTGTGATTTGTGAGAGGTCGAAACTAGCAAGTTTCCATAACAAATACATATTGTCTTTATGAGATTATTTTATTTAATAAAATGAATGTAAATAGGTCTAAAAGATAAAATAGAAAATAAATTAATATTAATTTTATGTATTTTATTCATTTACATTTTTATATTTTTTATTTTTTATCATCAATTTTTATTACTAATGTATACAGTTTATGTGGCGCATGAGACTATAATAATAAAAAGAAATTATGAAGAACAAATAAAACAAATAATAAAAATATTATTTGATGCAATTAGAACTGATTCGAACGAAAAAACAATAGTAAATGGAAATAGAACAAAGTGTATTAGAATAAACGAAATCCGTAAAAAAGTTCCTCGATGGTCATACAAATTTATTGACAAATTGGAACAACTGGAGGGAAAAAATGAAGCAGAGAATTATCAAATTCGTTCTAGAAAAGCCAAACGTGTAGTCAAGAAAGGTTTAAAATAAAACTAAAGTACACTAACAAAAATTAAGTAGTTTTACTTACTAAAGCCGAACACCAACGCCATATGTGCAGATACTCCACATTGACAAAGTCCATACTTCATCATTGTAGATAGTTCTCCTTTAGTATCAATTTGAATACCCTTAACTAAAGCATTGGACTCCCCACTTTCACTCTACCTATGTTTAGGGTTGACGTGTTATGGTTTAGGGTTTAGGTGTATGATTTAGGGTTAGGGTTTAGTGTTTAGGGGATAATGGTAAGGTTTAGGGCTTGGGGTTTGGGGTTTAGGATATAGGTTTAGGGCTTGGGGTTTGGGGTTTAGGATATAGGTTTAGGGTTTGTGGTTAGGGTTTAGGGTTAGGGGTTAGGGTTCACGATTTAGGGTTAGGGGTAAGGTTTATTGCTTAGGGGTTGGGGTTTAGTGTTTATGGTTTAGGTTTAGGGTTTGTGGTTTAGGTTATATGGGTTAGGGTTTAATGATTAGGGTTTTGGGTTAGTGGTAATAGTTAGCGCTTAGGGTTTAGGATTTATGGTTTAGGGTTTAGGTTTAGTCTTTAGGGTGCACAGTTTACGATTACTTTGTGGGGTTCACGATTTAGGGTTTAGGATTAGGGTTAGGTTTAGTTCTTAGGGTTTACGATTTAGGATTATGGGTTAGGGTTTGGGGTTTACAGTTTAGGGGTTAGGGTTTAAGAGAGAGTGTCTTGGGTTTGGGGCTAGTTTTAGGGTTTAGGGTTAGGGTTTATGGTTGTCTTTTTTACTAATGAATTCATTGAACCCCACAAATAAGTAATGTATACAAACCAAAATAAGTAATGTGCACAAACCAAAATAAGTAATGTTATTAACTAACAAATTCATTCAACCCGACAAATTCAATACATTTAAGAGAACTTAAACAAATACAAGTCACTTCACTAACATACATAAATCAATGATTTGAACAACTCCCATGCTCAGATTGCATTGGACAGCGACGCCTGTTATGCCCGTCAGCTCCACATCTACTACATTTTTGTCGGTGCTCAGATGGTTTGTCCCAATCCATCTTATTCATTATCCTTGTTGATTTTGGCCGACCTTTCGCACGAATTGTAGTTAGGTCAGGGATAAGTGTCCATGCGTCACTAGAAGGAGGAATAGCCGCTTCATTCCCAAGAGGCCACCATTGTGCGGAGTAAGCTTTTAAGATGTGTTCATTTATGTAAACAACATCTATATATTGGTAGTAGTTCATGCTCACGTAACCACAAGCTGCAATAATGTGTGAACATGGATAGTGAAGCGCATAATACCTTCCGCATTGACAATAATGACCATTCAAGTTAACTGCCCACTTTTGCCCGCCACGTTGCGTAATAGGATTGAAGGTCTCCTCAACTTCAAACCTTGTGGACTGGATATCATACACACGAACGATGTGCGAACAAGCTTGTTCTAGATTTTTTCTAAGTTCTTTAACAAGCTTTGAACAATATACTTGTCCTTCATTTAATTGTCTTTGGGCTTGGCGGCCACGCTCAACAAAGTATTTTCGACACCTACTATACGTTGATTTGACCAACGCTGTTATGGGAATGTTGCGGCAATCCTTCAAAACCTTATTGATACATTCCGAGAGGTTGGTTGTCATGTGGCCATATCGATGTCCTTCTCTATCATAAGTCATCGTCCATTTTTCTTTTGAAATGCGATCAATCCATGTTGCTATGACTCAGTTCACGAAATTTTTCTAGATTTTGATAAAAAATGTGCTTGCAAGGAGTGTAGGCTGCATAAACTTAGTTATGAATAACAATTTTAAGTATATATCAAAGTTAAATAAACGTGACCATGAAATATGAAATCTTACCCAATTTCTTCAACATTTCTTTTTGTTTGGCATTATTGAATTTCCGATTGAAGTTGCTTGCTATGTGTCGCACGCAGTAGACATGATAATCGTGGGGAGGTTGCCAACGAAGTGCTTCGTTAGTGACAGCGGACTTTATACTCGCGTGTCGATCAGATATCAGACAAATACCATTTTTATCTGTGACGTGTTCACGCAAGTGTGCCAAAAACCATGACCACACTGTCAATGTCTCACCTTCGACCACTACGAATGCTAGAGGAAGGACACCACCATTTCCATCTTGTGATGTGGCCATTAAGAGGGTCCCACGGTATTTTCCATACAAATGTGTCCCGTCAACTTGTATGATTGGCTTACAGTACTTGAAAGCCTCTTTACATTGGCCAAAAGTCCAAAAATCGTCATGTAGTATTTGAAAATGTGATCCAGGAGAATGATTTTGCATGTGTGTTAGCCACGATCCAAGTTTCGCATATGACTCATTCCAATCGCCATATTCAATTGCAATGGCTTTTTGTTTCGCCAACCAAGCTTTTTTGTATGACACCTTGTAGGCAAATTCACTGTTAATCCTCTCTTGAATCAAAGAAATTTTTATTGATAGATCTTCTCTGATCATGCCTGTCAATAACATAACAAAATTTAAATGACAATTAACAAAAAATTAACATAATATGAACATAAAATACGTACCTACTACACAAGTAGCGATTAAATCAGAATCAAGTTTCTTGTGATCTTGTGTGATGGTCATATTCAGACATGTGTGTGGTCCACCCCATTGTGTGACTTTCCACGTATCTATTTTTTAAGATAAAATTGCCCTCATATAGAAAGGGCAAGGACACTCTGCACTTTAATTCAAGCAACAAACCACATACTTGTTCGATTTGCTTTCAACAACTTTGAAACTTTGATGCACCTTCATAACATATTGTTTGACTGCATTTTTGACTGCATCTTTACTATCAAATTCCATGCCAACATATAATTCTTGGCCAATATTAAAGGTCGACGACATCTCCAAACCGCAAATGTCCTCCTCATCAGGATAACTCCAGTTGATATTGTTATAATGCAAAGCATGATTCCAAAATGGATTTTCAATTCGTTGTGCACCTAATAGTTCAAAATTAAAATTCAAATCATACTTATTTAGCATTAAATAGAATTTCCATCAAATAATAAATGTATTGTCTAATTATTTTGTACAGCAAATTATACCTTCTGCTGGGTGAACAATCCTTACTGGTTGAGGAATGTTGGTGACTTCATCGTCAGTATCAGATATACCGTCAACACTGTCATCTTCGTCTAAAGACTCTTCAACGTATGAGTTAGACACAAGATAATCATCATCATCATCATCTTCGTCAATATGTAAATTGCTCATATTTGTTGTCGGTTGTGTCTCATCATTAGATAAATAATTTCCACATGATGTAAGCGAATTTGCAGAATGAAACATTGAACCACCAACCACATCCTTTTCTATGTACAATTCCAGAACTGACATTTGTCCTTGTTGTTTAAAACTTTCCAACATCGTTTCAACGTCTTCGTCATCACAAATCTGCAAGGCAATATATTTTCTTGACACTAAAAATCTACAACTGATAGCAGAAATAATTTCATTATTTTGTAACTTTACCTTATCTCCAATTTTTTTTCTTTAAAGCATTGAAACTAATTCCACGTTTAATTTGAATGGCTTTTTTACTGCCTTCAAATATTACACCATCATTATCTTCATATACCCTTCCATTGAAATACAATACTGTTATAACTGAATTCATCGTGTACCTACAAAAACAATATTTTAACACGTCAAATAATTTATAAAATGGGTATGACAAAAAAAATTTGCTAGAACTTCAAAATAAAACTTTATTTTAAAAAAATATTTCACTTCAAATCAATTTCACATTAAGACACTTTAAAAACATTAACCATTTCAATGTAGTAATTTTAAACTAATCAAGATGTAATCAAAATTATTAACTTTAAATAAATTTAACGTCAACACACTTAAATAAGACAAACAATTTTATAAAACTTTAAATCCTAACTAATAAAATGTAATCACAAAAGGTTCCTTTATTGGAACTTCACATTCAATTTTTGTTTTAAAAAAATTTAATTAACCATTTCAAGATACTAATTTTAAAGACAAAATAAAATACATCATACTTCATATTGAATTTTTTTCTGCACTAACATACTTACTATAAATAAATATAATGAAAAAAAAAATTTATTTTAAACACCATTCAACTTCAACGCTTATAAATTTTTAACACACACCAACAAACCATAAACATAAACCTAATCTAATTAAAAAATTACTACAACTTCATATTAAAAAAAAATTACACTCAAAATACTTACTTCAAATAAATATGATGCTATAAATATTTTTTATTTTAAACACAGTTAAAAGTATAATATTCAATAATTTTTAACACACTAACAAAGCATCAACACTAACCTAATTAAAAAGTACAGTATTAAGTTAAAAGTTAAAATATTTTTTCCGCACTCCAAATATTTTCTTGAAATAAAAATGATGACATAAAATTTTGGGTTTTACATACACTTGAACCCATACACAATATGACATATAAAACAAATTTATTTGAACCCATACACAAATTTTTAACATAGACAATATTGATAAAAAAAAAAATCATTTTATTTTACATACACAAATTTTTAACATAGAGAATATTGATAAAAAAATTATTTTACATACACAAATTTTTAACATAGAGAATATTGATAAAAAAAAATTTATTTTACATACACAAATTTTTAACATACATAATATTGATCAATTTACTTAAACTCATACACAAAGTTTCAACACAAACCAATAGGCATATGACATATAAAACTAATTTATAAAAAAATTAATTCAACAAAATATTTGATGCTAACAGTTGCTTGGTTGGGACTTTCAAACCTTCAATAAAACTTTGAAGATTGATCAATTTAAACAACGAGGCAAATTTTGACGATTTTGAAAACTTCTCAAGAACATGCACTGAAACTGGAAGCAAATCATTGAAATGGTAAGTTTTATAAACACTGAGGACGTATATAAAGGCCTCAGCAGTGTGCAAATCGCCATTGATATGGGCGATTTCCATGTCCTCAGTGTTGGACAAGTGGCCTCAGATATCTTAAGAAGGGGGGGTTGAATTAAGATATCACAAACTATTTTCCCAATTAAAATTTTATTTCACTTTCTATTCAAGTTATAAATTCCCTTAAAAATGAACTTCTTAAATATTGATTCAAATAGAGCAATTTGAATATGAATATAAAACAATAATAAATAAAGGAGTTTAAGGGAAGAGAGATTGCAAACTCAAATTTATACTGGTTCGGTCACACCCTTGTGCCTACGTCCAGTCCCCAAGCAACTCGCTTAAGAGTTCCACTATCTTGTAAAAGCCTATTACAAGATCTGAACCACACAAGGACAACCCTTCCTTTGTGTTCAGATTTCTTTACAACAAGAGACCCTCGGTCTCTTAATTCTTTTTCAGAATAAAGAAGAAGAAAAGAAGTAATCTCTCTTGAAAGAGATAGATTGAACAATTTGAGCACTCAAATAATTCCTTATTGAATCACAAGTGTTTTGGCCAAGGAATTTGTAAGAGGATAAAACGATTTTTCTTTTTAAGAGGATAAGACCTTTTTTTGTTCTGAAAAACTCTTAGCAAATTCGTGTCTCAAGTCACATATATATAGGCCTTTGATAGCCATTCAAGAACCAAATGAAAAGATGTGACAATTGAGAATATTTTCTGAAAATCTCCTCTGGTAATCGATTACAGTATGTGTGTAATCGATGACAAGCTTTAAAATTTGAATTAAAAACGTTCAGCAACTGCTGGTAATCGATTACCATATATGTGTAATCGATTACACAGTGCAAATTTTGAATTCAAATTTTAATAGCTGTTGTAAATCAGTTTTGGCCACTGGTAATCGATTACATCCTGTGGTAATCAATTACCAGAGAGTAAATCTCTTGAAAAAGACTTTTTTAACTTAAATTTCTTGGCCAAACCTTTTGCTCCTTCAATTGGAATTCCCTTCCTATTTAATGTAATCTTCTTAAGACTCTAGAGACTGTCTTGATCATCCATCTTGAATATCTTTGATTTCTTTGTCTTGAATAAAACTTTGAGAAACATGTAATCCTTTGGCATCATCAAAACATCAGCTTGATCCTTTGTCTACAATCTCCCCCTTTTTGATGATGACAATCCTGAAATCAAGACAAGCTATATACAAGATGATAGCACGTTCACACAGCCCTTACTCCCCCTATCTTTTGTCATGTATGCCTAACTTTAATGATTTTAATTGATTTCTAACCCAAGTTCTCTCTCAAGTTCTCTCCCCCTTTGGCAACATAAAAAAGAACTAAGCAAACACTATCAATATCCAAACAGAGCCAAACATTAGACCAAAATAAATGCATACATTGTCATAATCAACCAAAACAAAGTCGAGAAATATAATAATAGTGCAAGATTACGAGAACTAGAGCAACAAAAAGCCAAATACACGGCGATAAAACAAAGTACTGATAATACTTAATCACTAATAATACTTAGTCATAATAATAACAAATAAGCTAAGAGGATGATGGAGGTGGTGGTGGTGGATCAAAGCAAGTACGGATGAAGGAGACATCTTCTTCAACTTTGGTGATCCTTGATTCCATGGCATCGAACCGCATGTCGACTTGCAATTCCATGGCATCAAACTTGTCACCAACAAAAGCCTGAAGACCATCGAACTTGTCCAGAAGCTTTCGAAGAAGAGAGGAACTATCTTCAGTTGGTAGGTTGCCTTCATCATCAGCGGGTTGAGCACCCTTTTTGACCCAAGAGCCATCATGCTCTTTGCGGTAACCAAAAGAAGCAATCACAGCAGCACCAATTAAAAAAGATCTCTTGATTGGAACATAAGGTTCAGAATCAAGAGGAATTTGAAAATGGCGAAAAAAGAGAGTAACAAGGTGTGGATATGGCAAAGGAGCATTTAATTGCAATGCCTTATGCATGCGATATCTGACTAAGTGTGCCCAGTCAAGTTGACGCTCGGTATGAAAGGCCCACATGATAACAAGATCTTCCTCAGAAACCTGGGCAAGGTTGGAAGATCGTGGAAGCAAAATCCGCATAATAAGATAATGAAGGATGCGGCTTTCAAAAGCCAATGAACCGGCAAGAAGGCGTCCGGTCATATCCGCATGGTTGGTGCAAACCAACTGGCGGGCATCATGTGCAGAGAAATCAAATTTCTAATCGTCATTCAATGTACCTTCAAATGGTAAACCGTCACTGGACAATTGGGTTAAGTCATGGAAAAGGGATTGGTCAATGACCATTTTTATCCCAAAAACCTTAGAAATCAAAGTGTTGTCCTGAATTTCAAGATTACAATAAAAGGCTTTAACCAATTCAGGATAGATAGGCAATTGTAATGACATGAAAGGTATGAGACCTAAATTCTGAAATGCTTGAATGCAATCAAAGGTTTCGGCAAAAAAGAATTCCATATCAATGAACTTAGGGTCGATAATGGAACGAGATGAGAAAAGATTTGAATACCATTTCTGCTGTTCTTCGGAAGAAAACAATGTGGAAGAGGATAAGGAGGGTGGAATTGGTGCTGTGAATGCGCTGGAGGCTCCGGAACGATGAGCTCTTGAAGCCGAAGCGGAGGCGGATGAACCCTTACGTTTCTTTGATGAATCTGCCATATGATAGAGTTTTTGCAGATTTCAATAGGTGAAATCAAAAGAAAATTGAAAAAGAAGAAGATTGCAAGTTACGAGAGTCGATTTGATGAAGAAATGAGTAAGATAAGAAGGTTTGAAGGTTTGGGAATTGAGGAACGTCACAAGGGGGAAGAGGTTGCGCAGGGGTTTCTGAAAATGTGGTATTTATAGACCAGGACGCATTGTAATCGATTACAAGTAATGGTAATCGATTACAGGGGGAGGCAGCCTACTGGTAATCAATTACATGAAGACTGTAATCGATTACAGGCCATCCGTTCTAGTGTAATCGATTACAGTATTCATGTAATCGATTACCAGAACAAAACAATAGCCTTTTCCTAAAAGAAAACTTATTTCTAAGTCTAAAAAACTTATCCTATCTTAAGAATTAATTATACTAACAAGAAAAGTAAACTAATTTAAACAAAACACAATCAATCAAATTAATCATACTTAATCAAAACACAATCAATCAATCATAAACTTTATCTATCCAAATCACTAAGGTCTAAAAGTCCTAATTCTCTTCTTATTGAAAAGAATATATCCTTTGGGAGAGGTTTTGTAAAGATATCAGCAAGCTGATTCTTTGTATCAACAAACTCTAGCAAACAATCTCCCTTTAGAACATGGTCTCTTAGAAAATGGTGCCTAATTTCTATATGTTTCGTTCTAGAATGTTGTACAGGGTTTTTGGATAGATTTATGGCACTAGTGTTATCACACCTAATAGGTATTCGATTAAGAAGGATACCATAATCAGATAATTGTTGCTTCATCCATAAAATTTGTGCACAACAACTGTTGGCAGAGATATATTCCGCTTCAGTAGTGGATAAAGCAACATTGTTTTGTTTCTTACTATGCCATGAGACAAGAGCGGATCCAATGAATTGACAAGTTCCACTTGTGCTTTTTCTATCAGTTTTAGATCCGGCAAAGTCAGAATCAGAATATCCTATTAAGTTACATGTTGAGTTCTTAGGATACCATAATCCTAAATTCATTGTTCCTAATAAATATCTCATGATTCTCTTAACTTCACTCAAATGTGATTGTTTGGGGTTGGATTGAAACCTAGCACACATGCATATACTAAACATAATATCAGGTCTACTAGCAGATAAATAAAGAAGAGATCCGATCATACCTCGATACTGTTTCATGTCTATAGACTGACCGGATTCATCTTTATCTAAGTAACAACTAGTGCTCATCGGTGTAGCCATGTGTTTTGCACTTTCCATCCCAAATCTTTTGATCAATTCCTTGCAGTACTTGGCTTGATTGATGAATATACCTTCTTGAGTTTGCTTGATTTGTAATCCCAGGAAGTACTTTAGTTCTCCCATCATTGACATTTCAAATTCACTTCGCATATCAAGGGAAAACTCCTTGCACAATGAATCATTAGTAGATCCAAAAATTATATCATCAACATATATTTGAACCAACAAAATATCATTATGCTTTCCCTTTATGAACAATGTGGTATCCACTTTTCCTCTAGAAAATTCTTTTTCTAGGAGAAAATTACTTAAACGTTCATACCACGCCCTAGGGGCTTGTTTCAAACCATAAAGAGCCTTTTGCAATTTATAAACATGATTTGGTTTATCCAGGATTTCAAAACCTGGGGGTTGTTCAACATATACTTCTTCTTGAATTAAGCCATTTTGAAAAGCACTTTTAACATCCATTTGATAGAGCTTAAAATTCATTATGGATGCATATGCTAAGAGCATTCTAATGGCTTCTAATCTTGCAACTGGAGCATATGTTTCTTCATAGTCTATTCCCTCTTCTTGATTATACCCTTTTGCTACTAACCTAGCCTTATTTCTAATAGTTATACCATGTTCATCCAATTTATTTCTAAAAACCCATTTTGTTCCTATGAAAGGATAATTTTCAGGTTTTTCTACTAGTTTTCACACATTGTTTCTTTCAAATTGATTCAGTTCTTCTTGCATGGCAATGATCTAGTTATCATCTACTATGGTTTCTTTTATATTTTTAGGTTCAATCATAGATATAAAAGCCATATTATTGCATAAATCTTTAAGAGAATGTCTAGTTGTTACCCCTTTTGATATATCACCAATAATGTTGTCGAGGGGATGATCTCTTGAGGCTTTCCATTCTCTTGGAAGTTCATTATTTGCTCTAACTCCATTATCTTGAGAATCCTCATTGCTTCCTTCGTCTTTTTCTTTAGAGTCATTTCCATGAATATGTGTATCTTCTAAGGAATCTGAAATATCATCTAAAAAATTCTTCCTTGGAAGAATGGCATTAGACTCATCAAAGGAAACATGTATAGACTCTTCAATTGTCATAGTTCTTTTATTATATATTCTATAAGCTTTACTATGCAGAGAATATCCAAGGAAAATACCTTCATCTGACTTAGCATCAAATTTTCCTAAGTTATCTTTTCCATTATTCAATACAAAACATTTACAACCAAAGATATGAAGATGTGAGATGTTTGGTTTTCTGCCATTGAACAATTCATATGGAGTTTTCTTTAAAATGGGTCTTATTAAAGCCCTATTTAAAATGTAGCATGCAGTGTTAACGGCTTCAGCCCAAAAGTATTTTGGAAGAGGAGTATCATTTAATAAAGTTCTAGCAATCTCTTCCAAAGATCTATTTTTCCTTTCAACAACACCATTTTGTTGAGGGGTTCTTGGTGCAGAAAAGTTATGCTCAATCCCATGCTTTTCACAAAATAATTCAAATTCTTTATTTTCAAACTCACCCCCATGATCACTCCTAATAGATATAATCTTGAGATTTTTCTTATTTTGAATGATTTTTGCAAGTTTTCTAAATGCTTGAAATGCATCATTCTTATGAGTGATAAAAAGAGTCCATGTGTATCTAGAATAATCATCAACTATAACAAGAGCATAGTAACTTCCTCCAAAACTCATGATTCTGGAAGGACCAAACAAATCCATATGTAGTAATTGTAAGGGTTGAGTAGTTGAAACAATGTTTTTAGATTTGAAAGAAACTCTAGTTTGTTTTCCCTTTTGACATGCATCACATAGCCTATCTTTTTCAAATCTTAGTTTTGGCAAACCAACAACTAAATCTTTTGATACTAATCTATTTAAGTGTTCCATGTTTATATGTGCAATCTGTTTATGCCACAACCATGGATCATCATCTTTACTAAGAAAACATTGATTATTATCTAGTTTTTGACTTAAGTCTATCATGTAAACATTGTTGACTCTAAACCCTATATGCTTTATATTCGTATCATGATTATGTTCAATGACACACTTTTGAGAATCAAATGATACCAGATAGCCCTTGTCACATAATTGACTCACACTAAGCAGACTATGTTTAAGACCTTCAACAAGTAGAACATTTTCAATGGAGGTTGAAGAATTTGTACCTATTTTTCCAACTCCAAGAATTCTACCTTTGTTGTTGTCACCATAAGTTACATGTCCGCTTTTCTTGGGAGAGATATGCGTGAATTTTGATTCGTCTCCCGTCATATGTTTTGAGCATCCGCTATCTATGTACCACTTTTTCCTCAAGGGTTCCTACAAAATCAAGGTTGTAACTTAGGTACCCAAACTTTATTGGGTCATTGTGTGTTAGTATGAATAACATATCCTTTTGGGACCCAAATCATTTTAATATTGTTACAATTTCTTCTAAAATAGCATGTAGATGTGCCATGCCCTTTTCTTCCACAGTAAAAACATGTGATAGAACTAGAATTATATTTTTGTGTGGAAGTAGAGAATTTTTTATGAATTTTTTGTTGTTTTTCAGATTTATATCCTAGTCCAGCCTTATTGGAGGCATGTCTTTGTTTTCCTAATATGACATCTAAATTATTTTTACTATAAGAAAGTTTTGCAAGTGAGTTTTGCAACTCTTTAATTTCGTTTTCATACTTTTCACAACAACTACAAGAATCTGACATTTTCTTGTCAGAAATAGTAGAGATATGAACTTTTTCATTTGGTTTAGAAATTGAGACTTCATTTCTAAGATGATCTAATTCTTTGTTTAATTTTTAAATTTCATTTTCTAAATTTGAAATTGTTTTCTTTGAAGATGAAACTAACTTTGCAAGTTTAATTGACTCTTTATGCAGATCAGCAAATGCATCTTGCAATTCATCAAAAGAAATAGATAAGTTGTTTGAAGATGTTACCTCTTCATCACTTTCATAACTTTTAGCCATAAGGCAGAGGTTTATCTCTTCATTTTCTGAATCTTCAGAAGATTCCATATCGTTTTCATCCCATGTAATGTATGCTTTCTTCAATTTCTTTTCATTAATATTCTTCTTTTCAGACTTCTCCATCTTTTTCTTGAAGATGGGACAATCAACCCTCAGATGTCCAGGTTTATTGCACTCAAAGCATTTTAGAGTAGAGGATGAAGTTTTTGTCCTTCTTTTAGATTTAAAATTGGGTCGCTTTTGATTTCCTTTGACTCTCAGGAACTTGTTGAATCTTTTTACAAAAAAACTAATATCTTCATCATTATCCAAGTCAATTGAATCTTCTTTATCACTGTCTTCTTGGATTGCTGATGAGGCTTTAAGAGTGTTTCCCTTCTTCTTCTTATCAGTTTCTTCATGTTGATTTAATCTTAATAATTCCATTTCATGCTCCTGCAATTTTCCAAATAACGTAGCAAGAGACATACTAGACAAATCTTGAGATTCTGTGATGGCTGTTACCTTTGGTTGCCATTCTCTATTAAGACATCTTAAAACTTTATTTACTAGATCTTCATTTTGAAAAGTTTTTCCTAGAGATGCAAGATGATTAACTATGTGTGTGAATCTCTTTTGCATGTCTTGTATACTTTCATTTACGTTCATCCTAAACAGTTCATATTCACGAGTTAAAGTGTTTATCCTAGATCTTTTAACATGTGTTACTTGTAGTGTATCCCACATATCCTTAGCACTTTTACAATTTGAAACCCTAAAGTATTCATCTATTACTAGGGCAGATGTAATAATATTTTTGGCCTTTAAATTATATTGTACTAATCTTCTTTCTTCCTCAGTCCAATCTGCTCTAGGTTTTTCTATTGTTGCACTTCCGGCCACTATAGAGGGAACATAAGGTCCTTGTTCTATGGCTTCCCAAATATTTAAATTTATTGCCTCTATAAAGATTTGCATGCGGGTTTTCCAGTAGGGGTAACCCACTCCATTAAAGATGGGAGGTCTATTTATAGAATTTCCCTCGGGAAACAAGTAATTTGATGAGACCATAATTCTTGAAGCTTCTAAACTTTATACATGAATGAAGCTCTGATACCACTTGTTGGACAAGTGGCCTCAAATATCTTAAGAAGGGGGGGTTGAATTAAGATATCACAAACTATTTTCCCAATTAAAATTTTATTTCACTTTCTATTCAAGTTATAAATTCCCTTAAAAATGAACTTCTTAAATATTGATTCAAATAGAGCAATTTGAATATGAATATAAAAAAATAATAAATAAAGGAGTTTAAGGGAAGAGAGATTGCAAACTCACATTTATACTGGTTCGGTCACACCCTTGTGCCTACGTTCAGTCCCCAAGCAACCCACTTGAGAGTTCCACTATCTTGTAAAAGCCTATTACAAGATCTGAACCACACAAGGACAATCCTTCCTTTGTGTTCAGATTTCTTTACAACAAGAGACCCTCGATCTCTTAATTCTTTTTCAGAATAAAGAAGAAGAAAAGAAATAATCTCTCTTGAAAGAGATAGATTGAACAATTTGAGCACTCAAATAATTCCTTATTGAATCACAAGTGTTTTGGCCAAGGAATTTGTAAGAGGATAAAACGATTTTTCTTTTTAAGAGGATAAGACCTTTTTTTGTTCTGAAAAACTCTTAGCAAATTCGTGTCTCAAGTCACATATATATAGGCCTTTGATAGCCATTCAAGAACCAAATGAAAAGATGTGACAATTGAGAATATTTTCTGAAAATCTCCTCTGGTAATCGATTATAGTATGTGTGTAATCGATGACAAGCTTTAAAATTTGAATTAAAAACGTTCAGCAACTGCTGGTAATCGATTACCATATATGTGTAATCGATTACACAGTGCAAATTTTGAATTCAAATTTTAATAGCTGTTTAAATCAGTTTTGGCCACTGGTAATCGATTACATCCTCTGGTAATCGATTACCAGAGAGTAAATCTCTTGAAAAAGACTTTTTTAACTTAAATTTCTTGGCCAAACCTTTTGCTCCTTCAATTGGAATTCCCTTCCTATTTAATGTAATCTTCTTAAGACTCTAGAGACTGTCTTGATCATCCATCTTGAATATCTTTGATTTCTTTGTCTTGAATAAAACTTTGAGAAACATGTAATCCTTTGGCATCATCAAAACATCAGCTTGATCCTTTGTCTACACTCAGCAGTGTGCAAATCGCCATTGATATGGGCGATTTCCATGGCCTAAGTCGCCAGACCAACTGGCAACTCTCCCCTAAGCCCAAGAAGTCAAAAAGCACCTGCACCCACGTCCTGCATGTCCTGCACTGCGTCCTAAACCCCTAGCTGCTAGCCTCGGAAATCGCCAGTCAGAGCTGCGATTTCTGCACAGCCGTGAAGTCGCCAGCAGTGCTGGCGGGACAAGCTTCCACGTGAAGTCGCCAGCAGCATTGGCGGGTTGGGCTTCCACGTGTCTAATGCCCGCGAAGTCGCCATTCGAACTTGCGTTTTGCATGCAAAATGCATGCAGCCCACGTAGAAAAGAGCACCATGCCGGAAATTGTTCCAAAAGGACCCCATTTGGGGAATAAGTTTGCAAAAGGGAACCATTTTGGGAAATTTGCCTCCCGATGCTCCCCATAAGGGATCCAACAGACATCCGGAATCCGGAGTCGGTCCAAGCGCTCCCTGTACGACGGCGTGCGAATGCTCTTCACGGTCTTCTTTGTCGCAATCCACCTGCACGCAAGCGGAGAAGCCTCGTCGTAGTCTTGATCAGCGGTGGACTCCGCGACCGAGGGAAAGTGCTCGTAAATCCAGCACTACAGATGTAACATTAAAATTATAAACATTAATAATGAAAGTGTAACAAAAATTAAATTTGAACATTGTTTAGCCTGAATGAATGAAAAACATATTTGTTACCTACAGCAGTGTGATGTAACCGCCAAGCTGTCGACTGTGGCTCACAGATGCATCGTTCAGCTGGTCGTACATATGAACCAGAGCAGCCACTCCCCAGGCGTACATCTCTGTCATACTGAGGTCACGAAGGGCCTCCAAGTAGACAACATGGACATTGGTTGCACTCTTGTTAGCAAACAGAGTGCAACCCAGTAGGTGATGAAGATATGCACAAGCCGCAGCTGTCCAATGACCTGCCTGGCATCGGCGCTGATATATATCACGTACCCATTGCAGGCGTACGTACGGTCCGCGACACTGGACTGTCTCAGTCCTAGCAGACTCTGGAGAGACCATCAACAAGTCCACCAGCATCTGAACTGCATCGTCCCCGTGCAAGGGCTCAAATGCGTGTAAGTCGCCAATAACGGGAAGATGAAGAAGAAAGGAGACGTCGTCCAATGTGATGGTGAGCTCTCCCACCAGGAGATGGAAACTAAACGTCTCCCGGTGCCACCGCTCCACAAACGCGGACAAAAGTCCCCGATCGCCAGTGTCTACCGAACACGCGATCAGAGGACTTAGTCATGTACCAGCAATAAGTCCCTCAATGGCAGGGACAAGCCTGCCTAAACTGTGGACCTTCCTCCCATGAGAGGATAGCTTCAATTCAGGACGTTCCTGAATTGAAGTATAAAGGAACGCAAAATTCGTTAAAATTATCATTTAAAGAAAAACTAATTTCAATCATAAAGTATAATTTACAAGTAACTAAAAATAAATAGTATAGATACCTCTCCCGTCCATACGCTGCAAGCAACGTGATCCGCATACTGGGTCAAGACGGATGGGTCGCTCGTACCACCCAGAAATCCCTCATGCGCATCCTCAGCAGGCTCTGCGCGTGTGTCCGCAGGAATGTCCTCTACAGCAGTTGGTGCCTCCATCGGGTCATCCTGAACATCCGGCATAGGGATGACTGGCTCATTGACGTGATCCGCAATCACAGCGACTCGCTGCCTCCGTGCGGATGCAGTAGGCCGTCAACGCTGTGGAGCATCATCGGAATCATCACGATCTCCTCTGCCGATACCTCTGCCAGTAACCTGACCTAAGGCACAACCTAATCCTCTGGTCCTAACCATGATCTGCAAACGAGTGACGCAAATTCAATCACCCATTTCATTCACTCAAATTTCATTGGTCTAACACAAATTTCATTGACTAAAAGTCGCGCAAGCTGTCAGGCTTTCAAGAAAGGCATGTCAAGAAAGGCTACACATGTTAGGCTTTTATCGGGTTAGTTTTTATTCAGTACGCTATATGATTGAATGGAAATTGATTATGGATCATAATATTATTGATATTAGATGAACAAAGCCAAAGAAAGAAGAAATCAATCTTCTTGATATTAGATTAACAAAGCCAAAGAAAGAAGAAATCAACCTTATGTGGACTGGTCAAGCTTTATGCTTATTCATTTGGTTCAACCTATAAAGGAAGTACATGGTCATAACTTAGTTAAAGGATACTCTATCCTTTATGAGCTATTTCTTTTCTAAGGATACTCTATCCTTTATGGTCATAACTTAGTTAAAGGAAGAAATGGAAGCAACTACTCATTTGGTTCAACCTATACTGGCAGTGAAGTGCATTCCTATGAGCCCCAAGCAATATTAATTGAAATATTAACTACTAAGTAGTTTACCAAGTGTTTTTATGATTCATTCTAATATCTCATGCAAGTTGTGATAAAATAATGTTTAGTGTAGCCCAAAGTCAATTCAAGGATCTCGAGGTTGTGATTAAATTTAAAGTCCCTTTTATTAATTGAGAATTTGTGTTTTGTTTCTCTACCTTTTATGTTTTCAATTTTTGAAATTTAATTGATGATTATGATAGGGTTTTGGGAATTGAATTAGTATTAGCATTAGGTGATAGAATGGCTGCTTAATTGATGACCAAAATGCTTATTGCTCTAAAGTTTGATATAAAACCATTTGTATGGAATAATTGGTTCATCATTTGTGATATTATATTATAGCTGACCATGTGGCTTAGAGTTCTAAATAACTTAAGGTTTTGGGATAGTTGGTTCATGATTCCAAATGCATTTCTTCACATACAGGCTCAGAGGTTCTAAGCAAACTACCATCATGCCAAATTCCCAGTTCTATCATGTCAAATTCCTATTTCCTAGTTTAATCCATTAATTGCAAGTATTTGCATCTATCTAAGGTATGAATTTAGGTACAAGAAGCTGCAGATTGCTATTCATTATTGTTCTCCTCTAATTTGGATTTTCTATTTCTATTCATTGTTGTTCTCCTCTAATTAAATTGTTAGATATGAATTTAGTTACAAGAAGCTGCAGATTGCTTGGGTGTTGACTGTGTGCCTCGATATGTTGAGATGAAGCACATGGAAGTTGGCTTATATGGAAGCACATGGAAGTTAGCTTATAGGGATATCAATTATATTAGTCATAACTTAGTTAAAGGAATGAATTTGTATGTAATCACATAAAAGGCAATTACATATTCGCATTAAATCAAATAAAGTATTTAGCAAATAATTAGCATACATTCATGGCAATTTGTATGAAACAGTAGATATTCATGACACTATTTATCAAATATTTAGCATACATTCAGAGGTATCAAATAATATTTGGCAATTTTTGAATTAAAATCAAACTGTGAGTTTTACGGATCAGGTGATCCGTAAAGTATGTTGAGTATTTTACGGATCTAGTGATCCGTAAACTACTCAACATACTTTACGGATCAAGTGATCCATAAGCATCTTCCGGATCAACTTGATCCGGAAAATGTTTACGGATCACTTGATTCGTAAAGCTCCCAGCGATTTCCGACAGCGGTTTCCGCCATCGCCTGCAACACTGGACCATAAAAGCTAAGGTTCACGGTGCTTACCTCGACGGTGGACGCGCTAACCTCCTCAACGACCGTTGCTCTTCGCGGAAGCTTCCTCGCAGCACCACCGCAAGCTACCTCGGCAACCTCCTCAACGAAGAAGAAGAAGAGGCACAAAGAAGACGTGCAAGCAATGAAGAAGAAGACGCAGGAAGAAGAAGCAGGAAGAAGAAGAAGCAGGAAGGTGATCCGAAAGAAGAAGAAGCAGAAGCGCAAACGCGGGGAGGGAGGGAGAGAGGTTTCGTTTTTTAAAAAAAAATTAGTGAGGGACGTTATGGTCTTTACACAGCAATTGCTGGGTGCACCAGCAAAACTGCTGGGTGCACCTAGCAGCACTCAATAATTTAGTAATTTGATCCCACAAAGCCCACAAAGTAATTTGACCCCACGCCCCTGTCACTATGAAAGCCCACAAAGTTTTTGCTTTCACACGTTCTTGGATCCATTGCCAATCTTAGTCATTCTTATTCCTTAGGGGTAAGACATTAAATTTCTTTCTTATTCCTTAGGGGTAAGACATTAAATTTCTTTTACACTTAACTCTGCTGGCATATACTCCAAACTCTTCGAATCTCTACTACCATCTTTTCCATTAAATTTCTCCTTCTTTGCCATTATGTATATTACATCAATCCTTCTTCCACCCCAAAAAGCTCTTGATTTTCATTTAATCCCAAGGCATGATTTAGGATTCATTATCCATCCTAATAATGGATAACTCGTACTAGCTAGCTTATGCATTGCTCCACTACATAGAATGAACCTTGATAGACTCAATTAGTAGCTCTCATAGTTAACATGTTTTGTGAAGATGTGAGAATTGCAGGCTAACCTTATTAACCATACCACTTCAAACCATACTGACATTTGTCCCTTCCATCACAGTCGACCAATACCTTAAACTGCAAGAATTGTTTTTGGACATATCATTGTGTAACACTAGCTAAATTCCCACGAACTCAAACATGTCTTTCATACTTAGCTGACACTTCACATTCCAACAACAAATATGTTGCGTTTTCCACTTCCCTTCCACACCCCTACATTGTATTCAATTATGTTTCTTTGTATTAAGTTTAATTTGAATAAATGGTATACAATCCAACGCTAGCTTCCATGCAAAGATTTACCCACCTTCGGGGGGTACACCTTTTACCTACCTATTTTCAAAAAAACTCCTCTAAGACCTATATGCTTAATTGGACATAATTGCTTGGTAAGCATATTTCGCTGAGTAACTATTTGACTTTTGATTTAAATTCAATTTTAATAGGCTAGGCTAACTTAGTTCGCGATGCCATCCCATGTAATTTGTGGTTAAATATGGTAGCTCGCAAACAAAAGATAAAAAACCAAAAAAAAACAATGTAAAATTACCTAAATAAGCAAAAAAATTAAAAAATAAAAACTCTAAACATTTGTGATTTTTAATTTCCTTTTGTGGGTTGTAATTTGTAAATAATTGATTTGATTTCGTAATATAAGAAAAATACGAATAAAGTGCAAACCAAAACCATTAACTAATAAAAAAATTAACCAAACATTAAACATTTATTAATTAATATAAGCTAACCAAATATTCAAATACATAAACAAATATTCAAAAGAAAACATCAAATAAAAAACAGTCTATTCAAGAACTAACCAATAATGTATACTCTAATAGAAAATAGAGCTTCAAGAGTTATATAACCTACAGGGGTGTTAATGGTGAGAGTTGGTTCGATTTTTAAACAAAATTAAAGTCATACAACCAAACACAAAATAAAAATCTGATTTGGTTTAGTTCAATATAACTATAACATCAAATTCAAACCAAATCAAATTAATCTTTTGGGATATGATTCAATTTGACTTTTTTTTTAATTTATTTTGAATTTGTTATCATAGTTTAATCTATCAACTAAACATACATATATCTAACTAGCTCTAATGCATGGCTTGAATGAATTGTGGTTAAATGGGTCACCCACAGCCCATAACTGATATACCTAGCTAGCTCTAAGGCATGGCTCTTCACCATTTGGTGGAAAAGTAATTTCATCAAAATGAAGAAATATACATTAATGATGATACTGCTTTTGTGGTTAATTAATTATTGTAGTATCCAATGTAAAGCTTATGGAAGCTAGTGAGGTTGTTGATCTTTGAGGTTATGGTTTTGGTGAACTTAATGTTGGAGTGAGCTTGAAATGGAGCCAATGCCGCAATTAAGAAGGAAGAGTCAAAGAAGAGGAAGAAGTGGTTAGAGAGGGAGAGCGAGAAGAGGGGTATGATTACGAGGAGTTGTAGCCAGTGGAAAATACTTTGAAAGTAAATACCATACACGACGTTATTTTGTATGGGGTTCAACCTTTTAAGTTTAATTATGTCACTTAGGGCTTATTTGTTTTCAAGTTATATATGGTCAAATTCACCTCAATCATCATATTAGATTATAATGTGTGTTATGATGAGAGGAATTGATTCTAATGATTTTGAAACAAGACATTTGGCGTGTTATGTGAAGAGAAACTAACATCCATAATATTAAAGACTAACACAAATAATGTCTTCTAAAGTTAAATATTCTTTCCATTTTTAATTATAAGATTCTTTTTAAAGATTTATAATAATAAATTTTGAAACAGAGCTAAAACTAGAGATTCCATATTTCAGAGTCACATAAAATTAAGTGTTCTAATATATTTGCACTTTTCCCCCTTAATATTACTACTGTAATTCAGTTTGAAGTGGAAGTGTGGAACCACAACATTATTGTATTACGCATGCTTGCGGGGGACAGACACGTACGTATCGCCCCTTGTGAGCTGCAGGCAGTGTTTTTTTTTTTTTACAGAAGGCAGAATTAATTGCTACAAATACAACATTGAAAATCAGAAATATAGTGGTTGGTGTATTTATTAGGTGTGAAAAGTAACCATTTATGTGTGTAAACGGTAAAGTAAGCACGTGGATGTGGTGGGTAGGTATGGTTCAGGAAACCCTAGACTGAAAGATGAATGTATTTGACTGTTTAACATGTTTTTCACATTTTATTACTGATTTTAATTGTTTTACATAAATACCTGGAATATGCATATATTAGTAGATTTTTTATTTAAGATTTTCCTTTTCAGGTTTTATATTACGAATTTCTATCATTTTTTCTCTCTAAATATTACCTTTGTTGTTAAATATAAGATTTTTTTTAAGATTGTTTCTTCATTTTTATTAAATTATTTTCAAGTTATATTTTGTATTAACTATTTTTTAATTAAAATATTTTAATTAATTCACAATAAATGTTATGAATTAATAAAATAAATTCGTCTTTTTTCTTATAAAGATGGGACAACAAAACTATGACACTTAATTAATTAGATAAAAGGTAATTAAGTAACAAAAATGATGTGCGCCAACAGTCTTAAGGATAATTTTAGAAAAATAATATAATTTTTTAATAAATTTAATATTATGGATTAAATTAACCAATTTTCTTAAAATTTGTGAATTATATAAAAAAAGTCTTATATTTAAGAACAAATATAGTATCTTTTATTAGATTTTTGGTAATTAATAAAGTAATACTTTAAAAAATTAATTTACATATCATTGAATATTCACGACAAGTACTGTACAATGTAATGAAAAATTAATTTTAATTAGTCATTTTTTTATCATAATTTCAATTAGTCTTTTTTTTAAATAATATCTATAATAAATAATTACTATAAAGGCTTAGTTGATGACAATTTCTGGGAAATTTTTTTAATTAGAGGGTAAAAATGACAATTTAACTTAAATGTCTTTTAAATCTTTTTGTGTCCTTAGTTCATAACATGATTATTCCTAACAAGCAAAAGAAATTTTACATATATATATATATATATATATATATATATATATATATATATATTGCATATGTTGTATTGTATGCTAAAAAATTTACCATATTTAAAAAAAACACACTTTTTTATTTTTTAAATATATTATATATTATTGTTTCATTAATACGATTTATTTACTCCCCAGTGACTAAGAGACTGCTAAAACCAGAGATTCTCTTTTTTCAGAGTTACATAAAATTAGGTGTACTATATTTTTTTATATTCTTTTTAATTCATTTTGAAGTGGAATTATGGAACCACTGCCACAACATTATATTACGAATACTTGCCTTCTCTGCTGTGAGAAGAGAAAGGATACAGAAATTTTTCTACTGGGAGTAAATAAATAAATTATAATAATTTCATTGACAAAAAAATATTATAAATTTTTATAAAATACACCATCTCATGATAAAAAATATCAAAATACCTAAGTTTTTAAACATTTAAAAAGATAAAGTACGGAAAATTAGTATCAAATTATTTTTTCTTTTATATTTTTACATTCTCTTATTTAAAAAATTTATCTTAAAGGATAATACCTATTTTTTATGAAGGTAAAAATAATAATTATTTAAGATATTAAAGTAAAAAAAAAAATCTACTTGGAAGCAATTGCCCTCTTAATTGGGAACGTGTATCTGTCATGGCTGTGAGCAGAGTTAATGGTTAGAAATAGAACATTGAAAATCTGAAATATAGTGGTTGCTGTATTTATGTGCGAAAAATTTGCGTGTGAAGATTGGTTTGGTTCAGGTAAGCTGAAACCTGAGAGTGCACTGCGTAGTCCTGCTAAAAAAATGTATTCATACTAGATATTTTATGACTATTTAAGATGTTTTTATTTCTATTTTATAATTTTTATTTTATTTTTACATCAATAACTGTAAATGTGATAATAATTTTAAAAATGTTAATTGTATTTTTTAATTATTTTTTTAGTTTTTGTTTGTTCAATTCAAATACATATTTTGTCACTATTCGTTTACTTTGATCTTAGTTTTGATGTTTATAAAACAAATTTACTAAAAATATATTTATTTTCGTTTCCCACAAGAATTAAAATTTATTAAATTTTTGGTTTTGGTTTTCAATTTACTACTAATAATATGTCAAAAAGGAAAGGTCGTAAGTTCTAATATTTTCACTAATAAAAATTAATAAATTAATAACTAAAATTTAACTATACAAAATCTGAAATCATTTGTTTGGCAAGATATAATAATAGCCATTTGAATCAGTGGGTACGTGATATATTAGATAAACCAAAGTTTAAATAAAATAAAACTATAGAAACTTAAACCAAAATGAAATATATAAGGATCAAAACCTATATTTATACAACTAAAAGGATAAAAAGTTAAACTTTCAAAATATGAAGTCCAAAACTAAAAGCAAAGAAAAATACAAAGAATAAAAAATGTATTTACAATTTTATGTTTTATAACTTTTAAAATTTATTATTGGCTTAAATATGTTGGTATTTCTTGATATATAGCTGAATTTTATTTTTGTCCCTGATAAATTTTTTTGTTGTTTTTTCTCCTTGATACCTATTTTTTTTTTTCTTGTTTCCCTATTGTTACTTGAATCTGCCAACTATTGGCATACCCATTAATTTGACACGTCATTTGCTTATCTGTGATGTTATGTTGGATTAAATGTATCATCTTATTTCATTATGTGTTTGATGGCCTCAATAATTAATAAATAAATAACAAAAATGAATTGTAGAGGACATAACATCTCATACTAAGTACAATTCTCGTCACTTTATCATTTAAAGTTTATTTTTTAATTATCAATTACATTTCACATGAATCAGACTCGACTTAAGACGTAACAACATTCACTAATTTCATAATAAATAATAAATAATTCACAGGCTTTATGCAACAATTATACTAAGACTTAAACTTATATGCAATGTGATACCATGTTTATAACATTTTGTTTTCGTAAAATAAATAAAAAGAATTTTATTTAAAAATTAAGAGTTTCTAAAAATTAAATAAATTAGAGGAAATGATTTTTGTTAATTAAAATAAGGATTTCATAATATTAGAAAATAAATAGAGTAAAATGATGTTTTAAAAATAAAGGGATGTTTTAATTAATTATTTATTTAATGAAAAAGTAAAATAGAATTCTTTTTTATAAAATAATAAAATAAAGAAAAATAAAGTAAATAATAGGCTAAGAGTACCTTATCTATAAATAAAGACATATTAGGTCAATTTTTACAATTAGGATATGTCTCTACTCTCTATGCTCTTTCTTTTTTTCAAATTCGTTCTCCCTTCTTCTTCTCCCAAAATCTATCTTTTTTTTTTTATACACCCAAACATGTCTAAGTAAAACTACAATCCCAACAATAGGAATGTGAGAAAATAAGTTTCCAAGGTGATATCTAAATTTCAGGATGATCTAACGGTTAACAAGTCTAGAATAATAATTTTACTGTGACATGTTTAAGTATATACGTGAAAAAGAGAATTTTGGAAAAGGAATAAGAAATGACGAATTTAGGAATAAGAAAGAGCGGTGAAACGTATCTTAATTATAAGAACTAATTTAATATATCTCTATTTATAGTTAGGGTCCTCTGAACATATTATTTATTATATTTTTTATTTTATAATTTTATAAAAATAATTCTATTTTACTATTTCATTAAATAAATAATCAATTAAAATATCCCTTTATTTTCTAAACTATCATTTTACTCTATTTATTTTCTAATACTATAAATCTTTGTTTTAATTAATAAAAATTATTTTCTCTCATTTATTTAATTTCTAAAAACTCTATTAATTTTTAAGTAAAATTCTTTTTATTTATTTTTAAAAAAAATAGGATGTTACATGCTTGTTCGCTCACCAGATTTGGACTCAGAGCTCACTTTCATACTCCTCCAACTACATGAAAGTCATGAAACTTGTCCATCATAAATAACTTGTTTTTCTATATGAAATTTGTTATTGGCTTTCGCTATACTATTTGAAATTTTCAACACATAGTAAATTTATGCATTAAAAAAATCTGCTATCCTCCATTTTAGGAAAAAAACGAGCTATGGATCCTTACCTACTCCACCTCTTCGAACTCCAAATTGAGCATTTAGCAGTACACACGCAATAATGAACAAAATGTAAAAGCCTAATTAATAACAGAGAGAAATTTCAAGGTGACAGATTGAAGAAGTAGGTGAAGCAACCAATAAAGATATTAAATTTCACATGCCAATTCTGTTTACTAATTTCTTTCTCTGAATTGCTGACGACGAATTAAATGTACGATTGTATGGTTCGATATGCTATTCAATGTTTGTGGACAAAAAGGAAATGAAAATCAACTAATTCAATATTTTGATTGTTTGAAGAGTGCGCAAATTATGATACAGATTAAGAAAAATATACTTCTAAATTTTAATAATCGGTTAAAATTTATTAAAAATTATATTTTTTTTATAAATTTTGTTTTTCTTTTAGTGATTTTTTTATTTATATTAAATGAAAACTAAAATCTAACCAAATTAACGATTTTAAATAATTTATAATAAGTCATAAAAACTTTTTTGAGGAAGAGTGTTAGAGTACCTCTAGCATTCTTGGTTAATTCTTTGAAAGTTTAGAGTAGTAGTTTGGAAATCTGACATACATAAAATCCTTTTCTTTATTTTTCCTTTTAAATGAAAATTTTATTTTTATTTACTTTATCATTTTAAAAGTGTAAAATTGCAAATTTTATATAAATCATTTTTTTTAATTTTTTACCTTTTTAATAATTATTTTGTACACTTATCAAGAACGAAAAGTAGGCATTCGTGAAGAATATGTTAGAGCAATAAACAAAAATAAATTAATGACATTAAAAAAAATTGCCTATCATGGGTTCATAACATTGTATAAAAGTATATAAATGTACTTTTTAGGATAATATAATGTACGCTATTAGATGCTTTAAATTACTTCAAAAAGTTAATTTTAAATTATTTTTTAATTTTTCAAAATAAATTAAATACGTTTCTGTAATAAAAAAATATTTTTGACTTCTTATTGCATGCTTACGAATATATCATAATTTTTTTAAAAAAATAGTTAATATTTCTTTATTTTAAGATATTAATGCAAAAAATTAAAAAGAAAAAATATTATGTTTTCAAGATGTTAAATATATTTAATTTTTCAATCAAATGATAAATAAAAAATATTATAAAGAATATTACATTTCTCTAATTCAAGATAACCACTCTTAGCTTAAATACATGATCAAATCCAATTGAAATCTGATTTACTAGTTTATATATAATGGTCATCGAAGATTTATGAGCATCTTAATTAACCAGTACAATGTAACTAATTGATAGTTCTATTCATCAGTGCCATTGATACATTTTTAAAATTTGTCTACAATTATTAATTAAGGAGAAGTGTGTTTCAGGAATAACTTTTTTTAGTTCAAGGGATATTATTTCTGATAATATAACATGAGAATGTTATTTTTGGTATTTTTCATGTAAAAAAATAAAATTGATTAACTATTAAAAATTATTAGAAATATTTTTTATATGTTAAAAATAATTAAAACATGCAGGAAATTGGCGGTAACACGAATGAGATTACTCAAGGAGTATTGAGAGTGAATGAAATTATGAGAAAGAAACTGGCACAACATGAGCAAACAAAATTTGTGGAAAAAAAAAAAATTGTAGGGCGTAACATGAAGCAATATTAAGAGGGCAGTGTGCTAATGGATTATAAGAAGGGTAGTTCTGGATTTTTATTCAAGAAAAAGTATTTCTGTCGTATGAAAATAATTTTTTATATCCTTCCGCCTTAATTAAATATTAGTTGAAGATGAAGTTATGACATTCTCATAATGAAATATTTCCTGATTAATTATTTTATTATTCCGTATTAAATTTGAGATAATTCTTTGCGATCTTTTATTTTTTAGACCAAAAAATTTATCCTAAAATAAACACCCCTAAATTTTTGCAAAACTACCAACATTCTTTTTTTATTCGGGAAAAGAAATCAAAATATATATTAGAAATAATTCAAACACATTATTGAATTAATTGGGCTATTTACGTAATTTGTGTGTATGTATTTTGGGGTGTGGCACAAAAATAAAGGAACAGATAATAAATAACAAGTAGCTGTGAGCCAGTAAAATATCAAAGATCCTATATGGAGGAGGGTAGGGCTCCATGCACGTGGAGAAACATTTGAGGAACCCCATTTAGCCAAGAAGTCTGCAACCATCAATAGTGTAGAAAACACTTTCTACATCGGTTATTAGCGATGTTCTACGTCGATTCTACATTCCCTTTGAAGTTGTCCTCGTTGAAAGCAAAGACCTTCAATGACGATCAATAAACCACCGTTTTGAAAGAGTCAACGATACAAAGATGCTTTTTTATTTCAACACCGTCTTTGCAAGTAACCATTCAAAGACGGTTTTTACGTTAACACCGTCGTAAAATGGTATTATTAAACGATAGTGTTTATGATAAACCCGACTTTGAATGTTGACCATTCTAAGACGATTTTATAGTAAACACCATCATAACATAGTATCATTCAACGACGGTGTTTGTCATAAAACCTGACTTTGAATGGTTACATCATACGACGGTGTTTATCTTAAAATCGTCTTAAAATGGACAATATTCAAAGTCGGGTTTATCATAAACATTGTCGTTGCATGGTATCATTCTACAACGGTGTTAACATAAAAACCATCTTTGAATGACACCATTCTAAGACGTTTATTAAGTATACACCGTCGTAGAAATGATATCATTCAATGATGGTTATTCGCTAATAATAACCATCTTTGAATGCGTTCCTTTAATGGTAGCATTGAACTGCACCTATATGATTAAGCCTTAAAGATAAGCATATTTCATAAATACATATAATCAAAATCATGATTATAGGCTTAAAAAATAGAATGTCATCCATTCAGAATAGCACACATTTGTAATAGGAGCTATTTAATCCTTATAATATTCATCACAAATTGTATGTGTCCGTGATGCTACTATGGAATTACGCAACATGCACAACACCAGGAATTATTGAAACAAGTGCAGAACCTTTTACTTAAAAGCAACCCTTGAGTTAATTATCCTTCAAGGTTGAAGTTTCCAAGAAAAACAGATCAAGTATGAATTTAGATTCATACTTTTCTAAATATTCAATTCAAATGAGAACTATTAAATCCAGTACTTAAACATAATAATGGAAAAACAAAAGCAAAGATCTCATTTGAAGCTGAATTTTTTTACCTTACACCAATATCGTTCAATAATTACATGTATCATTCATTAATTACCCATGACCATTGTTGGAGCATCATCATATGTAGTGCCTGCAACATTCTGCTAAGGTGGCATATTCAAACCAACATTCTGTGTTGGAGCAGTGCCTGTTCTTTGTATGACTACATCCCTAGGGACAATATCATATTTCCTTTGTGAATTTCGACATTAGCCCAACCCCTCATTGTGAGCTTCTTCATGAACATTTCACAGGCCTTCGCGAACACCATTGGGGTCTCGACTGATATCATCCACACATCCTCATCGGTCCAAAGTCTGTTGTGGAAATCATAACACTAAGCCAAGCTTATCATTGCTAATTTTTAACTCTAACAATAGTGCTGATACAAAAGGCTATATTGGGTGTAAATAAGACACTACAGTACAATATTCCAATAACAACCAAGTCTCCTTTAGAGGTTGTATATATGGACTACATGCAATTCCAAGTCAAACCTAAATAACAAATAGAAGACATGTATATTTATATGGAGAATCATGCAAAGCCACACCTAAAGAGTTTCCTTAGCACTGCATGAAGAAGTTAAAGAAGCTAAATGAAAAATGGCAAACTCACTTTGTTCCATTCAACGTGTGCTCTGAAGGTGTATGCCAATGACATTGAGTTAGATTGTAGTAAGTTTCATTTATGTTAAGCTGGTCTGCATCTCCTTTCCATTCCAATTGTCAAAAAATTAAGCACAAAGTTGACGAAGCAAGAGTTGATTTATAAACTTTCTTAAGTTTACCCAATTGATGAAGCTCTTCTACCCTTTGGTAAAGCAGATCAATAGGAGATTGTAGTGTTCCATCCCCACATGTTTTCCATAAACGTTGATACGCCACCAATTATCTGGCCCTGTGCTACTTCCTATAGCATTTTAATCACTCTTCATCTTCTGTTCACACAATGGAGAAGCAAAGGTCAAGCTGAATAACGAGTAATGAGGCCATAATGAATCCAATTGTTATTATTTTTTTGGCTGAATTTCCAATTTTTATTCTACTAACGTGATTTTATAAATGTGGCAACCACAAATGATGTACATAGTCCTATATAATAAGGTGGAAATTATGATGACTGACCTTGCTCATTGCTAAACCAACAACCACACAAATATACAGAACATGAGTCATCCCGACAACAAATAGGAACCGGTGCAACTACTCAAAGAAATGGTTGAGGTAGGAACCGGTGCATCTGCTCAAAGAAATAGGAACCAGTGTAGTTGCTCAAGACCCTCATACAAAAGAAATGGTTCACAAGTCGAGGGTCTACAAGTAATTTATTTATTGAAAATGAATTTTTTGTGAAGGCAGAAATCACTTTGCATTAGATTGATACCTCTCCGCATTGGTTGAATGCTTCACTATTAATTTCTTGAGGGGAGGAGGAGGAGGAGGAGGAGGAGGAGAAGCTTTGATGAATCATATTCTCATTGATGCCGAGGTCTTGCTCATAACAAATATAATCAATGTTTGCTAGATTGGGACGAATTGACACAAATTTCATAGATCCACCTTGCACTTTGTGCCAATAGCAAAGAGATAAGGCCAACCGGCATCAACTCTGACAATGCACAATAGTAATCCAACTTAAAATACAAAAATGAAAATTAAAATCAGTCAAGCGCACTTAGTTGATATAAGACATAATGGAATCATACTTAGTTAGTGGCCTTTAACTGATTTTGTAAGAACCTGTTTATTGGACAAGACTCAATTCAGTAGATAACGATATCATTGGATATTCTTAATGTAACGGAACAATAACAATATAGGAAATTTAATCTATTGCCAACATCATGTTACCCAAATAACCAATTTGAATATTCACTACAATAACCATTCTACCTCAACTTCTAAAATCCCTTGAAAACGTTCAATGTCATACTCGGGAATGCTCAAAGTTGCAATCACATCCCTTATATGACTTCCACATGAAAATTAAATTTGACCCATATTTCTTACAAGGGCTCTGCAACAAAATCACATAACTTATGAAGCACAAATCTACCAAAAAACAATGAAAGAATACACATACCAATATTAAACAATACCTATGATTAGAAGCCTCCTCATATATAGGCATTGGATAGAGTGAGGGACTAGCAGAAGGAGGACACAAGGTTGAGAAGACTCTTCAGCCTCTGTTATTGACAAACCTGCCACCGATTTTTACCAAAATCAAAAAACAACACTTAGAAGGAGAAGCAAATAAAGTTCAGTAGTAACTAATTTAACAAATACAATGAATTGCCTGTGGATAAATTTGTCACCTTTCGTTGGTGTACATCTTCAAAGGTAGCCAATATGGGTGGAAGAAATCCATAGGCTGCTCCACAAACAATAATACTTACAAGAATACCAAGACTGGCATACACATCAAACACCACTGCTGGTACACATAGGCCAGTAACAAGCTTAACAATAGTGTCAAATTAATGTATTTCAGTCCGTTAGGGAAATTACAATCACAAAGTAATTAAATTGATAATACATGGATAGCAATGTGAACAAAAACTTGAAACATTCGCAGTAAAGGAAAACACCTCACAACAATGTAATATATTTATTCACATAATCGTCAATAATAGTACAAATTTGTTTACAATATTTGACCAATTCTATCGAATAAAATGTAATTCGTTCTTCCTAAGTCATGATTAAGTCTTTCTACACAACATGTCTTTATGTTTTAAAAAATATGCTGCTTATTTCTTACGAATTGTTGTCATTGTCTCCTTGTCTAACGGCGTGCCATCACCATACCACTACAAGTTATAATATATATCAGTTAGTGACATAGATTAAAAATGAAGTACAACTGATACTCAACAAATAACAGATTTAACTGTATATATACCATGGTCCAATTAGTCTTTAACTCCCCGCTTACTATGTTCCACATCCAATGCATAATGTAATATCCACACTCAAAACCTCCGGTTTGAACATGACTCTACATTTAATATGAAAACATCACCATGCAAAATAACCCATAGATGATATGACTAACCTTAACTTCAATCCACTTAGGTCCAGCTTGCTTAGTATCACCATGCAAAGTAGTCTTTAATTTGTTCATTGCACTGCTTACAAAAAAACATCAACGTATATAGAAGGACAACATATTTATGCATGAACATTTAATAAGACCACATTATATCTTCTATGTTAACACTTAACTTGTTGATTGCAGCTTTGATATGAATATTGGGCTTCTTACGCAACGAACAGAACCAAACGACAACATCTTGCATAGGACACAAAGCAACCAGCTGCCAATGGGCCCTGAATTTCAAATGAATTACATAGGTATAACACAAACATTGCTTATAGTCATTTGACAAAGGACAACTTATTGATATAAGTAAGCTTCGAGGTACACCTCTCATTGGGATTCCTTAAGCCATGTTTCAATGTATTGTTGGCATTCACCACGTCTATCCTTTGCATTGTGTAAGGACTATGGCTTAAGGAATGCATACATGGAACCATGACCCAAGCTTGAACTAAGTGGAGAAGGACAAAGCCCTCGAGTGGAGAAGGATGAAGGCCCAAGTGGAGAAGGATGAAGGCCCAGAGGCAGAGACACTATCAAGACTATTAATTGTTGCTGAAAGCCCAAACTAATTTGAAGGCCCAAGTTAAATATGTTTTTTAGTTATAATTTTTATTTATTGTAATTTTGGCCCAAACTGTTTAGAAGGTCCATGTCTATTTTTATCTTTTGTTCAGATACACTATAAGTATTGGTTTTTGTTTTCAATAAAAAGACTTTTGACATTTGATAAAATTTGGTGAGATCTTCTCTCTGGGTTCCTTGTTGAACCAATCTCAGACTTATCAAGGTAATCCTTGTGGCGTCTATCCTGACTTATCTTCCTTCACTGGAAGTGGCGTCATCCAAAACTCCGTAGCCTGTAACAAATGATCCGCTCCTAGTCAGGTTCACATCAATAAACCTATTAATGACATTTGAAATTAAAAAAGATAATCATGCATATCATAATGAATAATAATTAATAGTGAAGAAATAAGGAATTTACTTACATCATCCATAACTGTAGTACAAATATGTTCAAACATTTGTCACCTGATATTATTTCACTAACATTAGAATATGTTAGGAAGATCGATGTAGCTACATCTGCAATCCCAAATTTAGTCCCATCAAACATAAATTGCACAGGCTTGTTGTAAATATCACAAAGGCTCCTAATTAGCCCACACAAAGGATCATCTGCCTCCACATCAAATGACGTTGGGGCATGTGCAACCACTTTGTTTGGAGTAAGTTGTGCATCCTATATGGTTAATGAAAACAACAATTTAACTGATGTTAGTAACTTATTTATGTCTAATCTACAATTGTTTTAATTCATGTACGGCAAAATAAACATTACCTCTTGTGATACAACTTTCACAAGCTGTGTCGGTCATGCAATGAATGTGTCAAGGGTCTGCCCCACATATTGTATTTCTAACGTGGGGTACGGGACTTCAGCATCACAGTTGATTACTTTTTCAACACTCACCCTTACACCATCATCTGCATAAGCCACATTGTGTATGGTAGACCCCCCCCCCCCTCAAGTATTTTTACCAATGACACCAACTATGTACCACAATCACGTTGCACATACAATCCATAGTCGGTATGACATCAACAACATTTTCTTCCCCTGAAGGGTTCACACCAGTTTCGACATTACTTCCTTTTGTGCTGACATGTAAACCCAATTGTTGTATGTCTAGCTCAATTGGGGGTGAGTACTGCGATCCCCTTTGTGAGAACTCTATTTTTATGGCCTCTTTCAACTCTTGTTTCATTTTCTCTAGGCTCCTTCTGTTTTCTTCTTCAATTTGAGTCCTCATTTCTTCCTTAAGGTTTCTGATAATCTCATTTCTCCACTGTTCCTTAAGGCTTCCAATTATCTCAACCAACTATTGTTGGCTGATGGATGTAGAGGAGTTGTTGGAGCCACGCGATGCCCTTCCATAGTATTGAATAATCATCACACCCAACCCCGCTGCACGCACATGACCTCCATGGTCAAGTTTCCCAATGACAGTGTTAAGTATGTCGTCACGACCATGGAGAACAAAGCTACCCTGCACAGTCTACTCTTCTAAGGAGTCCTACATGAAGGAGGTGACAAACATACATCAAATACGGTAATTGTTATTATTAAATTAACAAAACATTTAAAATCAATAATAATCGTTAACTCACTATTTTATCAGATATTTCTTGTGCCGATTGAGATGTCATATGGCCATAACGCTTGGTGCGGGCCACCTTCCATTTAACATGTCTTTGAATTGGAGATGGGGGTTGTCAATAATTGTTGTATTTTCAGTCAGCATTGCCTCCTCTTGTAGTCTCCTTCTTTTCTCGTCTAATAGCTTCTTCTCAAGCAAATCATAACCCCCACGAGATAGTACGTGGGGGCAGTCATTGTGTTTTTGAATTTCCTGTGCCCATTTCCTGATACCCTGTCATGGCGCATATATAATTTCCATCAATTGAATTTAATTGAAATGTTAAATGGGACAAATGATATTTCAAGTTACACGCATGCACATCTAACCTCCTAGTTAGGTGTTTGGCGGGTTGCAGCAAATTCTTTCCAAGTTTCAAGATCTAGACCATATTTTGATGAAGGATCATGTGTTTGTTGGCCGTCAGTGTTAGCAAACACAAATTTTCTAGTGAGGGTGAACTTAAATTGCCTCCATCTTGTCGCCACCATTGACATGACCTTCTGTTAGTCAATGAATACGACTAACTTTTGAGTATAAAACCTGTGTGAATTGTATGAAACTCCTCCAATTTATGGTTATTTTGTAGTGTTGTAATTACTTTTTGTTAAAGATAGGTAATAAATACTTAGTACTCCCATTTTGTGTGTTTAATATCCATTTCCTCTCAATTTCAGGTTAATTAGGCAAGTTAGTGAAGTGTTGATTTTCATCCACTTGCTAAGCCAATCTTCTGGCTTAGCGAGCCATCCGCTGAGCGCAACACTCCTCGGCTGAGCGCAAGGAAGAATCCGAAAGAAGGATGAGTTGTGCATTTGCGCTGAGCGAAGGGTCATCCCACTAAGTGCACCGCTTCAGTCCATCCGCTGAGCGAGAAAAGCACGCACTAAGCCGAAATCCACTAATGCGCCCTGAGTGGTCCATAGTCGCGCTAAGCGCGCTAGCACAAACAAAGCCACCTATTTAAGCCTGAAATCAGATTTTGGAAGGGAGTTTGGGAAATTCTTGAAGCTTTTGCATGTTTAGAGATTTCTAGAGAGAGAAAGGTCCAAGTTTCAGAGAGTTTTGAGAGATTTTGCTGTGAGAAGACTGGCAGAGAAATAAGTGAGAAGAGGAAGTCATCCTGAGAGCATGAGATGAGTCTGTGAGTGATTGTGAGGTTCTAGAGGTGGAGGAGACATCCCCACTACTTGTATTTCTTCAATCCTTCATTTTTCTCTTCTTTTTGTTGTAAAGGAAGCTTCCCAGATATGGAGAGCTAAATCCTCTGTTGGTTCTTCCTTGTAGGTACTTGATGTAAATACTTGTATATCTATTTAATGATGTTTTATGTGTTCTCTGTGCTATCAGTACGTCATTTTAGTGTGTGTTTTCCCTGATCATGTAGATGCATGCTTTGTTAGGATCATTCAATAGCAGAAACTGGTCTGATTCTTAGAACTTGATAGGACAAGGCTAGTTTATCGTATTATCACGAGGGATCGGGGTACGACAACCTCTCATGAGGAATCTGTAGATGTATGTTTGTCTTAATGCGGTTCTGGTCGAGTTTAGTCCAACAAGAGGAATCTGAGGACGATGCTTGATCAGGATTAGACTAGACTATCATGAGGAATCGGGGTTTAGCATTTCAGGAGACACCATAGAACACATGAGCATTGTTAAGTAAAAAATATCCTTTTAACATCAAACACCTAATAGGAAGACCAACGTGTTGTCTACTTGTCTTTACACATCATTACTCACGTGATTTTCCTTTTAATAGTTAGTTTACATACCTGTGCATAGTTGACACATCTCTTTTCATACTAGACACCTATTCACTGAATATAGCTTTACCAAGTAACACAAGTTCCCCAAGAGTTCGATATTCGATTCTTATCATTTTATACTACTTGCGCGATCCTTCTTCTTCGCATTTGGTGCTTCTAGGATATCAAATTTAGCCTGCATAAGATAATGTTGTGTTACATTTAGTCGATGTAAACATTTGGTTTAAAAATACAACTAAAAAATTAAACACAAAATGTATCAATGGACTTACCAAAATGTCATCTCATACTAGGTCCTTTAGAGATTCAGGTGCATCTTTCTAGTTGTTGTGTACAATAGGAATCTTTTCTTGAGCTACTACCCTCAGATAATTATGGAACTTTTACTTGTGAAGGCCTGATCCTCTCCCAGTACCGGGATTTACATTAACTATTGGTCTTGGTTGATCGACAGTTCTTAAAGTCAAGCTTCTTAGCCATGTCGATTGTCTACTCCTCTTGGAAGTGGCCTTTGACTGACCATCGAAATGCGGAGGAGACCTCGGAGATGTGGCCATGACCCTGTGCAAATAAAAGTAATAATTAGTAATGTACAACGATTAAACATATACTCAATACAAAACAAATTGTAAATTGCCAGAAAAAAATACATTACTTTAATAAAAGTTTGTTATGTAGGAATATTCTCCCATAAACCTTCATCATGATTTATACGATTTGCATGTACATCATCAACGCCATCATCTTCATTCATAGAAGGCATTCGTTGGGAAAAAGTAGGCGTCTCACAAATGTCAAGGGTTGAATCATCATTATGGTTACTGATACCACTTGGTCTTCCTTTTAGAACCACCGACAATCTTGAATCACATGGGTCTTCGACGTAAAAAACTTGTCTGGCTTATTCTGCCATAACAAAAGGTTTGTCCATGTAAGCCACATTGTTAAGGTCTACTAAAGTAAATCCCAATGGATCTTCATGCACACCAGTCTTCCCATTAACCCACTTACACTTAAAAGCAGACACTCCAAATTCACTATAATCAACCTCCCATATTTCTTCAATGACGCCAAAGTAAGGCATGGATACTCAAATCAGGTTGTTGTCTGATGCACTGCAAAAGTGATGAAAATCAGCATCAACAGTCACCCTACTGCTTTGCACGAAACTTTTATCATCTTGTGACTTCGTGTAGAACGAATAATTGTTGACGTCATATCCCTTCCAAGTAGGGACATTGAGATTTGAGCCAATAGCTAGCAATCTTAGTATTCTGGAAGCACTGTCATCAACAAATATTGTTTGTCTAAACCACTTGATGAAAGTTCTATTGTGCTCTTGCAACACCCTTATCATAATCATTTTTGGGTGAGTATCTGTGACATTTTTTTTGTGAGCCTCTATGTATGGTAACACCTCTGCTATGTTGTTTAATATATACAAATGTGCTTGTGACACCTCATGTCGACTCATTGTGATAACATTGTATCCACATGTACCATTACCTCGTCGTGACTGGTCATGTCGACTTTCAGGAAGACCCACAGAGTTAACCGTTGCAATGTACTGCGAGTAAAACTTAATACATTCTTCAGCAACATATCTTTCGACAATTGAAGCTTTTGGCCGGTGTTGGTTCTTGGTATAACCCTTTAACATCTTCATGTACTGCTCAACTGGATACATCCACCGTAAAAACACAGGACCACACAACCGGATTTCCTTCACGAGATGAACAACTAAGTGTACCATTATGTCAAAATGATGGAGGAAAATACATCTCCAATTGACAAAGGACAACGGCACCCTCATTCTCCAATTCATCCAATTTTTTAAGGTCAATGACTTTCCTACATATAGCATTAAAAAGGAAGCACAAACAAGTTATCGTAACCCTGACCTTGTTTGGCAAGGTATCGTGAATCACTACAGGCAATAGTTGTTGCATTAACACATGACAATCATGAGATTTCAAGCCAACCAATTTGAGATCATTAAGGGAGACAAGGCTCTTGATATTTGAAGAGTATCCTTGTGGGACTTTTACACTACGCATGCATTGACAAAAACTTCTTTTTTCTTTTGTTGACATTGTGTAACATGCTGGGGGTAAATACATTCGCGGACCTTTTGAGATAGGATGCACCTGGTCTCATATACCCATGTCAACCAAGTCTTGACGACACTTCAAACCATCCTTTGTCTTGCCTTTCATGTTAAGGAGGGTGCCAATTAAAGAATCACAAACACTTTTCTCCACATGCATGACGTCTATACAATGTCTAACATCAAGATCGAATCATTATGGAAGATCAAACAATATTGACCTTTTCTTCCATTTGTTTGCATCAGATGGTATTTTTTTTGTGTCTTCCCAAACATAGTTACGATATCCTTTACCCAATCATAAACTTCTTTGCCAGCTAATGGACTAGACGCGTTTTCATTTTCTTGACTTCCATCGAAGGCTCTTTTCAATCACTGATATGGATGATAATGTTTGAGAAATCTTCGGTGCCTGGTATATACAACTTTCTTTCCATGTTTTAGTTGGATGAAGCTTGTATTTTTCTCACATATAGGACATGCGTGATGTCCTTTGACATTATATCCACTTAAGTTCCCATAGGCTGGAAAGTAACTAATGGTACAAAATACCATTTCACGCAACCTGAACGTCTTATGCAGATTCTCATCCCACACATCAATCCCGTCTTCCAAAAATCTCCTCAAGTCTTCAATTAATGGACTTAGATAAACATTAATATCATTCCTTGGCTGCCTTGGACCCGCTACCATCATACAAAGCATTATGTACTTTTTCATGATGCATAACCAAGGAGAGAGGTTGCAAATCAGCAACAAAACAAGCCAGGAACTATGGTTAGTGCTTAAGTTTCTAAAAGAGTTCATTCCGTCCAAATATAGACCAAGCCTTAGATTTTTTGGCTCGTCCCCAAAATCAAGATACAGACGGTCAATTGCCTTCCATTGCGAACTATCATCTGGATGTTGGAGGAATCCATTAGATTTTCCACTGTGTGCATGCCATGTAAGGTTTTTTGCATCATCACCATTAGCATACAATCGCTTAAACCTTGGTATTATTGGAAGATACTAACACACCTTTGATGGACATTGGTTGTTTGTGATTACATCAACACTGCATTCCCCATCATTCACTCAGTAGCGTGAGACCCCACATGTGGGGCAATTACGTATTTCTGCAAATTCATTTCTATACAAAATGCAATCATTAGGGCATGCATGAATTTTTTGGTACTCCTCATTCCCACTGGACATAAAATCTTCTTTGCCTCATAGTGATTCTTTTGCAATGTGTTATCTTGTAGAAGAATGCTTTTCAATAACACAAGCAATTCAGTGAAGCTCTTGTCACTCCACCCAAATCGTGCCTTCAAGTTAACCAAAGCTAACACCGCAAACAACCTTGTGAAAGATGTGCACCCCAAATACTAAGGCTTGTTTGAATCATTTTCTATTTTGTCATACAAGGGTGTATGTGCCTGTTGAAAACCCTGTTGCTCAAGATCACGAATCATATCTTCTATACGATTTCCCATGTCTGCATTAACCGACTCAGACTGTGAGATTGTTGCCATGTCCGGCGATTCCCCATGCCTTATCCATTTTGTGTAATTCAAAACTATCCCATCACAGATAAGATGAGATCTTATGTCATTTACTGTTTTGCGTCTCCCATTTGCATAGTTGACATATGGACAAAAATATTTCCCCCGCAGAAATGGTGCATTAGATTGAGCAAACTGCAGAAAATCTTCAACACCATTCTCATAATCTTCACTTATACATGATGCTTTCATCCAACTTTGATCCATGTTTCCCCTTTGCTGTGAAACTTCAGTAAGTTATCCGACATGCATGAAAACCTCACTTTTTTCCTTATAGGTGTGGCCCTATCCCATTCAGGAAGACACTGTTTACAGTACATTCGTACACATGGGTACGTTAGTTTATTTGTTAATTTTGACTAAATTTCGATAGTATTTCGCATTGGTCTCCAAGTACACGACATGAAAGTGGTGAAATCTAATGATCCACCACATTCAAGTATGCACCCAGAGAACAAAGTGAAATGCAGTATACCAAAATTTTGTCTAATTTAACAAATAAACAGTTAACCCATACTTGTGAATGTACTAAACAAAGAGCCCTCACAAACCGTTCAAACACACAATTCAAGATTCAACACATTGATTAATGCAAACTGTCCGTATTAATCAATGTATTGAATCTCAAATGGAAAACCAAGGTTTGCTCACAATGCACATAAATGGTTATACAAAACAATACACATATACCAACAAGCTAAGCATGTAATGATTTTGGAGTATGGGACATATACAAATACATACCTCGGCTAGATAGTCACTGAAGACAAAGAGTAGGTCACTTTCAGGCTACAATGGGTACCACACGACACAATCGAGTACACATAACAGAATTCCTCCTTTTGTAGACAACACTACAATACCAAGCAAAATATTGAAGTAGTAAGAAATAATATATGGCTCAATATCACTAAATTAGCATCAACATTATGCTCATTACTCCATAATATATAAAATATTAAACCACGCCGAACATGCTTAACTACAAAACTACAGTAATTACTTGTGTCTGACAATCTAGGTACATAATTATGTCTTCTATATGTCGATCTATCATTGTAATCCTTTGCTTGCTATGTATCTCACAATTTATGACAAATAAACCAAATAGTGGTTTGGCCCTGAATTTCAGCAATAATATTATCGAATATAATTGATCAAATTTAATCATGGTTGCACCACACTTGTAATAAGCACACAACTATAACAATGACATACATACTAGGAGAGATGTTGACTATAAATATTAATAATTGTAGTGCTATATACGATTTCCTGTTCAGTCAAGCAACAACAAGAGCAAAGTGCATTCACTTCGTATAGCAGGTAAATAGTTGTACCTACACCCAACAATAAATGTTCAACAAGTGAGCGACAACATCACTACCATAACAACAATAATTAAAGTCATAGCACCCATGACCCATGGGATATTCTTAAGGCCAAAAGAATCAACAAAAAATGCAGGGGTTGGGACGAATACATTCATTAAAGTGATAGCACCCATGGCACATGGCATGTTTTGTATGATGAATAAAATAGTAGCTGATATTTAATGTATCAGAGATGTCATCTTCGCAACCAATGAATACCAATCATACAATTAAAGCTGAAAAATACCATGCTTCCATACATAAGCAATATGGCTTATTCCTGTTAAGTGGTTTTAAAACAACTAAATAAAGTGCATCCAATGTCCCACCATCATAATAACATGATCAATTATACACATGTAAAAAAATTTATCATACAACACAACAAATTCAAGTAGCAAAGGCTTTCCTATATAATAGTGCAAAGCACATGATGATAATCAAGCTAGTATTACTCATGCAATCAATGTCAACGCACTTCACAATTCATTCAAATATCCTAGGGTACCATGAAACACAAAGGGCGAAAAAATGGGTATCTGGGCTAGTACATGTTACAAAATCATATATAGATGACTTTGCAATTCATTCAAATATAGGGTACCACAAAACACTAATTTATTAAATGTTTTGTTAGCTTTTTTAAAATGAGTCATTCTTTTCAGTATTTTTTTTAGTTGTTTCAATTATTTGACAATTCTAAAGAAATTCAAATGCGTTAATATATATTATTTTATGTCTAATATGTAAAGGAGAGAGAATAAGACAATACAAAGGAAAAACAAGTGTGGTTTTGCATATTCTCCAAGAAAAATAAACTTCTGACCTCTCTCCTAGCTAACTGGAATAACACTTCTGCAACCATTGTTGACCAAATTTGGAACATAAATGGTTTCATAGCAGTTTCAAATATGTAGAAGTGTTATTAGTGACCATCAAGAGGGGCATTCATTGTTGCCTTCTCTAGTGCTTTGGATTATCGATATTTTGTTTTCATAAAAAAATAAGTGGAAAAACTAATAAATCTTTCAACTTTTGTCTTTTAAGACCTGCATGGCAGTGAAAAGCATTTCACATTTTTGGTTTCTATGCACAAATTAAAGAGGCCAGAAAAGATAAACCTGGAGAATTTAAATAACAAGAGGTTTGATGTAATTAGCATTTTGTTACAGATGATATAATATTACCATTCTTTTTCCTTCATAAGATCAAATCCTTTGTGACCTGAGTAATATACATACTTGGGTTAATTAAAACTGTCATGTTGTTCACATTGAAATGCCTAATTAACTTTTTCAACGAATGTTAGTATATATGGTGTTTTATTATGTTTTGAATTTCATGATTGTTCAATTTACTTGGTTCCACTTTTTCTATCAAGGATTTGGGATGGAGTTTCAAGGATTTTAAGAAACTGACTAAAACCACAAGTTGGAAGGCCTCTAGTAGAACCTATTGTAACTGCACATGCCCTATCACTGATTAGTCCTTATGGATCACTCATTCAGACTAATTCCATAGTAGGTTAAAAAATATTGTAGCTTGCAATCGATCAATAATGGAAAATAAGGCTAGATTGGTTAGTATGAACAAGCTAAGTTGGAGAGGTTTCATTTTTTCTTGAATTGGCTTCTTTAGGAAAGCATCTAAGAATGAGGTGACATGCTTCACATAATCGATATTCTCCTCTATCAAAGCTGAGTTATATAAAATGCAAGACCCTACGTGTTGAGATTTCAAATGAACTTTCCCTTTCGTAGCATAAATAGCTTAACAATCAAACTAGCATTTTGATCTTTAAGTCACAAAACAAAATTTTGCATTCAAGTTTCATACTCCTTTTCTACTAGTTGTTCCTTATAATAATAATTTCTTGAAATGAGACTAATGGAATAATATTATTCATTGTCAATTTATGAAGTCCATTTTCTAGAAGGATACAATCCGTACATCCTCACTTAGTAGTATGGCAAAAAGCAATGACAATAAGTAGTATTGTAAAGTACACAAATGAGTAATGGTATTTCATGTTAGAAATGAAGCAGTTGTTTGCATAGTTCAATAGTAAAAGCAAATTAATAACAGAGAAAGTAAATTTTGGACAACATAAGAAAATGTTTTTGTCATCGACAATGTTTCAATAAGAAGGCTCGGAATTAGGGAGATGACAATGAACTTACTTGCAGAAATTTCGACTAGACGTTATCTATAGAGGATACAAAAATTGAAATTCAATGTAAACTTGCAAATTTCCACAGAAAGGAGGAGGCTGCAATTAATCACGTCAATTACCTTAGTGAGCATTTTCTTTAGCCTTATGTTAGTGTTTCTCACATTAGCTGCTGCCCTATCCACCTGTATAATTAGGCCATTAAAGTCAAATTTTGTTTAAAAATTAGGATATTTTTTGTGGATGTGAAAACTAACATGCACTTAAACCAACAAGTTTGGCACTATGGTTCCTAATATTGGTCAACTAATATTTATAATATGTGGTTGGTGCTCTGATACATGTAAAGGTTTCTCATTTTTGGCATTCAAAGATCTTTGGCTTTTTGTCAAGCTTTCCCTTTCATCTGGTGCCATGGTATGGTATGCTTTCATCTTTACCAACTAATGGGTTAGTAAAGAATACAAAGTTTTAACTATCTACATTTCTATTATGCAATTTATCCAAAAATAAATAAATACATAATCAATACTCTGATGTCTTGAGCTCTGGCACAACACAATATTGGTTCTTTTAACAGGAAACATGGAAGATGCAGAGGTCCAAATTGATGGTCTGTCTATATGGTATTCCTGCTGTATTGTATGAAACTTCTTTATTAGAATTTGAAAAAGGAAAATGCTTGTTGGACACTCAAATAAAATTGATGATATGATGGGACAAAAGAGATAGATAGAGAAATAAGAGGTGTTTGTAAATAATGGGTGTTCAAATATTACCACTTAAAGAAAACTGTGATATTTCCCAATATTTTATATACCTTATCCATCTTTGATACTTTGTTGTATTGGCATAATGCATAATTCTTCTCTTTGGCTGCTTAAGATAAATTTTTATTTTTGTACAGCCTTAACATAAATGGATAGGAATTGATGATATCACTTGGTTTCATGGTTGCTGGAAGGTAATGACATTCTTTTAACTTCCTTTTGTTGTAGTCATTCTTTTTGTTATATGTGAAATAGAAATTGGATTGTTTGGGCATGAGGACTGATGTAAAGAAGCACATATGCCTTTCAAGCATAGTACTCGAGGGGCTATAAAGGGTGGTGCTAGGAAAGCTGACCTTAAATATAAACCTACAAATTTTTATTTTTTGTTTGTTTACCATATGGAATATTGACTTTATGTTTCCTGATTTATAGTGTTCGAGTTGCAAATGAGCTTGGAAAAGGAAACTCCAAAGGTGCAAAGTTCTCTATAGTTTTGACAGTGCTTACAGCTTTTGCCATTGGATTCATTCTCATGTTTATTTTGTTATTTTTAAAGGAAAAACTTGCTTACATATTTACCTCAAGTAAAGATGTTGCCTATGGTGTTGGAGACTTGTGACAATATGAGCTGAAAGTACTAAAACAACCATTTAGTTAAACTAGTAAACTTAAATTAAATTTCATACCCTTAGGTTCACATATAAATCATAATATGAACTAAAAGTACTAAAACATACATACCAAAGAGTGGAGTAGACACAACAAAATGACAAAATTAGAACAAAAGGCAGAGATGAAAGTGGCTGAATTTAGAAGTATAGAACCCAAGGAAGAGACCATATTACAGTTGCAGATAGCCAAAATCACAATACAAGGCAGAGATGTAGATGGCCAAACGGCCCGAACCCAAGGCAGAGATCAAAATGTGAATGCCCGAAGTCATAATGCACAAAAAGAAGGAACAAAGTAGAGAGAGAGCCAAAGTCCACAATGCACAAACACAAGGCAGAGGAGTAGAGGTAGAACAAGGAGTGGGACATATTTGAGAGTGGGAGGAGGGACAGACAGAGAGTAGGACACAAACAAGGGAATACTAAAAGCTTATAAGGTTGTTAAACCCAACCTGCACAACCCATCTGCATAAGCCAAAATTGGCTTGTAAAAAATCTGCAGTCCCAAGATCTTATGAGCAACATGGTGATTCACTCCTATCACACCAATTTACAATCACAACCCCGTTTTAGCTTGGATCTTAAAGATGGTGAGATATGATGATCTTACTCGCAATTTTGATAGCATTGCAATACATATTTTAAACAATGGATTAAACTAACCTTGACAAACCAATAGTCATATTTTAAACAAAACATTTAGCACATAATAAAAAATTTTCAGCCAGCAAACATGATCAATGGATAAAACTAACCTTGGAATTCTTGCACACGTTTCAGAAGCACAAGCTATAGCATTCAATTTTCCACACCAGGAAACAACACTAGGAAAAAACCAATAAGTTCTTTTAAAAAGCGACAACACCAGAATTATAATAGCATAAAAAGAATAAAATAATACGAAACAAATTAATTTTACAAAAAATGCTCAGAAAATGAAATACATAATCTCAACTTTACACAAACACATTCGTAAACTATCAACCATGAAAATAATACGGTTTTAATTAGAACTTTTTTTAGTTGTAGAAAGTTGAAATATTTTCATATTTTATATGTGCATGTTTAGTTTCTATACAGACACACCATTTGTTTTGTTTACAGGGAATATTGTGTGGGATTTGAATTCCTGAATAAAATAATTATTTCATTTTAAGGTTTTTCTCTAATCAATTAGGTTGATGTATAACAATGTTTTATGGGTGTGTGTGTGTGTATATATATATATATATATATATATATATATATATCAACCAGTCACTTAATCTTCCTTTAAAAAGTAGCATAATCAACGTTTGAAAAATACTAATAGGTGCCTGCAGCCAAATAAACATTCTTTGGCTTTTAAACATCACTTGCTAAGAAAACTTTTCCTCAATAACTAAAAGGTTATCCATGAGGTGAACAAAATACAGAAGGCATAAAAAAATATTTTCACCAAAGTGGTCAAATGAAATAGGAATCCTTCGGACATGAAGCATTGTTTAGAACCCCTTCTGCACTTGATTCTGTTAGCCTGTCAGCCTATCAAGATACAATTTTTTGGACCACTAACACTTATGGTATGCATTCTTGTAAATCATATTTACAGTTTTACTTGTTCTAATCAGGAACACCTCCTTAATGATAAACCTATCTGGTAGTCAAAGCTTTCTTGTAGATCAAATTCCCTATTTGGAATGGAATACTCAATATGATTAATACTAATAAGACACTACATATTTGCAGACCACAAATCAATGCAGCTATACTTTCTCATTTCCACACCAATTTTTGATCATGTTATTCATTTGACAAAAATATGAAATTAACCTAATTGGGTGAACAAAACCAATAAAGCACCTGAAGACTAGAACAAAAAGTATAATGGTTAGGTAGAGAAGAACCTGTCGAAGGAACAGTAAACGACGTGCACCTAGCTCACCACTACAAAACCTAATGCACGTTTCGCAAGAGCTACAATGGAAATACCATGAAATAGTTCAAAATACCAATTGGGTGTACATTGAATAGCAGTTCCTTTTTCATTCAACCCAATAAAGCATCAAAGTTAGAGGCGATAAATAGATAGTGATGAAAGAAAACCTTCGAGAATGAAGGTGCTACTATTAGAAAAGTAAAATAAAATGAAAGAAATAAACAAGAAGAAAATGAAAAGCCTTGAATTAAATAACAAAATAACAATAATAATAACTTTAATTGACACCACATGAATCAACAATGCACTATATTATACAATAAGCACAAGGAAAAAATAAATTAGGGGAAGAAATAATTAGCTTGGGTTGAGGCGTGCAAACGTTATCCTTAGAGAGAAAACGCCCCCACTGCACTGGTAAGAAAATCTGATTGCGCTCCTCTCCCAAGATACGACAACCCGTTGGTTTTGATCATGTGCAGCAAAAGGATCCCTGAACCTTCTGAACACCAATGCTCTTGCTCTCAAAAATAAGTTTTTTTTATAAGAGAAAGAAGAGAAAATTTTAGGGAGAAAGAAACCAGACTATTGCTCTGCTTGTGTATTTTCTAAAGAGGAGGAAAGATATATATGTATATATATATATATATATATATATATATATATATATATATATATATATATATATATATATATATATATATATATATATATATATATATAGGCATAGACACTCTTATTCAACAATAAAAATCTGACAGTTGGAACCCAACTTACTGATATCAAAACAAATGTAACAACTTACATATGCCAAAACAAACTTAACAAATTGCATTGACCTGTTAAAGCAAAATCTTAAAAAATATAAGAAATCTAATTTTACATAACAGATTCTAAAATAAATATTTTATTTTATAAAATAGAATTAATAAAGTAATATATATTTATAAATTATAAATTACAAAAAAAATATTTACTAACATTCCCCCACATAATTTAAAATTTTAAAATATTTTTTAAAATATAATTTGTATAGAAACATAAAAGAAAGAAAGAAAGAAAGAGCATGTGATATTGTATTTCAGTATAAGGAACCTTCTGGGTTTGAGCCTTATACCTAGTGTTTATGAACTTCCACCCGAGAAAAATGTAGTGACTTAATTGTCTTGAGCTACACATTCTTTAACCGGACTTTAGTACACAACCCCTACAATATTGACATTCAATTAGGTTCTAATTAGTGGTAGCGCGTTACACGACCTTGCGCTTGTATCTTGTTTCGTGAGTTTCACTTAGAGATTAGCCTATATCTCATAGTGGCGGCCCCACCACCACACTCATTAGGTGAATTCTCAAAGAGTGGTTTGTGACCCCCACCCCTACAATAATTGTCATCGAATTCATTAACATGTATTTTTTTATACCAAAAATACACATATAAATACCTCAACCTTAATATTGCCACAATTTATAATACACCTCGTCATAGGAATGAGAAACGAAACAACTTCACCAAATTTTATTTTGGTGTACTTTAGTTAACAAACAATTTCGTTGTTACCCATTGAACTCCATTCATGGGATCACCAATCACACGAAGATGGATGTCCATTGTTGTAACTAAATAATGGGCTTTAATCTTATTTCCCTCAACGACTCAAGTACTTGTTGACGCATCAACCATTTTGTAAGCGGATCCGCAATATTATTTTCTAACCTGACAAAGTCAAGAGAAATGACACCATGAGAAATCAAATTTTTGATAGACTTATCTCTCACTCTTAAGTGTCTTCCTTTTTCATTAAAATTTTTGCTAGTAACTTTAGATATAACAACTTGACTATCACAATGCACTGAAATAAGAGGTATAGGCTTATTCAATAATGATAAATCACATAACAAATTTTTAAGAAACTGAGCCTCACTAGTAGCAATATCTAAAGCAATAAATTTTTGCTTTCATGTGAAATAATAGTTTGTCTAGTAGATTTTCATGATATTGCACAACCGGCTAATGTAATGATATAACCACTCGTCAATTTTGTTTCATCAAAATCAGAACTTCAATTTGTATCACTAAACCCCTCAATTACTTCCCAATTTACCAAGTGGATATGCAATATCAGGCAGGCCTAGAGAAGTTTGTCAAATGCTACAAAAACCATTAATTTGAGAATATTTATATGAAAAAAAAATAGTTTACTCAAATTTTTCTTTAACTTAATGGATGAGTCATAAGGAGTAGAAACATGTTTCACATCAGAATAATTAAACTTCTTCAATAGCTTTTCAACATAATAAGATTGGGTAAAAGCCATGCCATCATTTTTTCTTTATAAGCTTAATACCCAAAATCACATCTACACAACCAAAATCTTTCATATAAAAATTTCTAGACAAGAAAGACTTCACATCATTTATTAAATGCATATTACTACCAAATATCAATATGTCATCCAGATACAAACATAAAATGACATATCCATTATCATCAAATTGTTTCACATACACACATTTATCACTATCATTAATTTGAAAACCATACAAAAGAATAACTTGATCAAACTTTTGTGTCATTGCTTTGGAGCTTGTTTCAAACCATATAAAGATTTAACAATTTATTTTTCAAGGAAAAACATTTTCAAAGAAAGTGACATCTCTAGATTCCATAATAGTACCATTAGAAATTTCAAAAACTTTTGAATTAACAACTAATGTTAATTTTTACTAGACACCCCCACACTTTAAGATATTTCAGATTTGGTTCTCTTTTTCTCCATAGCTCATAAAGATTTTTAAAAAAAAATTATAAGATACCATATCAAGAAAATGACATACAAAATATAAAGTTTCACCCAAGTGTTCATTTTATTGCTTTGTGTGTTGTATTTTCACATGTTTATTATTATTATTATTATTATTATTATTATTATTATTATTTTAGCAAGAAGCTACATATATAGAGACAATCGGTCACTAATGTGTAACAACAAAATATTTACAACAATAACGTTAAGAATCAGAAAATAAAAATCAAACAAACTTCCTAACATTAAATACTTGTAACGTTCACACAGGAAATTGACCAAGTAAAACATAGCTTCCTAACATATAGGAATGAAATTAGTGAGATGCTTTTAGTTTTTCACATAAAGTAATTCTAAAAGTATTTTATCTTTAAAACCATCATTAATAAAGAAAATATATTTTAATAATAAATTTCAAATTATAAAAAAGTATTTTTCAACAATCTCACATTAATTTAAAATTTAAAGAAATGAAATAATATAAAAAACATTTTTAATGGAGCATAAAGACTCAATGTATCCATTATACACATTTTGGTAAAAACAGGATGTTACTGTAGAAAAGACTATGCAAGAAGAAAGTATAAAATTTTTCTCTCTAAGACTGCTAGAAAAGTAAAATAAAATGAAAGAAATAAATAAGAAGAAAATGCAAAGCCTTGAATTAAATAACAAAATAAATTTAATTGACACCAAATGAATCAACAATGCACTATATTATACAATAAGCACAAGGAAAAAATAAATTAGGGGAAGAAATAATTAGCCTGGGTTGAAGTGCGCAAACGCTATTCTTAGAGAGAAAACGCCCCCACTGCACTGGTAAGAAAATCTGATTGCGCTCCTCTCTCAAGATACGACAATCCGTTGGTTCCGATCGTGTGCAGCGAAAGGGTCCCTGAACCTTCTGAACACCAATGCTCTTGCTCTCAAAAATAAGTTTTTTTTATAAGAGAAAGAAAGAAAATTTTAGGGAGAAAGAAACCAGACTATTGCTCTGCTTGTGTCTTTTCTAAAAAGGAGAAAAGATATATATATATATATATATATATATATATATATATATATATATATATATATATATATATATATATATATATATATATATATATATAATCTGACTATTGGAACCCAACTTACAAATATCAAAATAAATGTAACAACTTACATATGTCAAAACAAACTTAACAAATTGCATTGACCTATTAAAGCAAAATCTTAGAAAATATAAGAAATAATAGATTCTAAAATAAATATTTTATTTTATAAAATAAAATTAATATAAGTAATATATATTTATAAATTTTAAATTGTAAAACAAATATTTACTAACAGTTACATGGCAGCACAACACGTTCCACCACCACAACGCGTTTTGCTCAGAAACCCACTAGGGCGAAGGAGTGACGGGAGGACGTGAGTTGAGTAAGGGGAAACAATTTCAGTATGTCAATGACTAAGGGCATGAGGCTAGGGTCTGTGAGTCACTTGAGGCGTGCAAGGGTTAGTCTTTTAATCGACTTTGCATACCACGACGGTGTTAATTTTAAAGTGTTGTGGATTTCAATAATCAACAACAGTCATAACTGGACCTGTCGTTGTAACATCCATACAAAGACGGGTTTTGCTCCACTGTCGTCGTTTACGCAGAACATAATTACAAATTTGTCATCACATATTATTCTAAGATGACTTCGAAAGATTGATGTGGAATGTGCATCATAAAATAAGGTTTTTCTAGTAGTGCATATATGCTTTACGTGGAATACATTGGAGAAGAACTGTCCATTCTCGCCACAAATATTGCTGATCATGAACACTAAATACATGTGTTGTATGCGGATTACCTGCAAGTTTTATGTGTGTGAAATTAATATGTATCACCTCTTAAATTTTCAACCATTCTTTAATTTTTTTTTCTTGAACTTCTTTAGTCATTGAATATTCGATTACAATTAGAAATACTAAAATGGGTAGTATAAAAAATGTGTTATGTTTTTTACATTTCTTTTAATTCGATGCGGATATGCCTTGTAGAGAGAGAAAAAGGGAGTCTTTATATATATATATATATATATATTATTCTTTCTGATAAAGTAAACTTTTGTTTTTAAGTTATGTTTTACTTCTAGTAGTAAACTTTTGTATTACTTCCAGTGAAGCATTGCATTTTATTAATAATTTTTCATTTTTCTACATATTTTATTGTTATATTGCATATTTTCATATTTTTGGTTCTTATTAATATTTGACCTTAGGAAAGAAGAATCTCAACCTAAGATAAAATGAGAGTTAATTGGGATCGAAAGAAAGAAGAAAACAGAAATTAAGTCAAAATCACCATATCTACAATGGAGTATACATAATACTTGTGGAGCATCAAGAAATTAGATTAAGATATTTTATTTTTATATTTTATCAAGCCATTGGACCTTTTATGGAACCTTTATTTACATTGTTATTAGGCTTAGTTTCTATACCTTATAAAAAGAATTTAGAAGCACTTTAGGAGAGAACTTTGCTAGTTTTACTGCTAGACGTATGGTAGTTCTCTCTTCTCATTCTTAGTTTTATTTCTTGGGTTTTGTATTGTCATGACTTCCATGAGGGAGATAATTAAACCTATTTTCTAGTTCAAGGTTATATCAATGCCCAGTTTCTTAAAGATTGTGTGGTCTAAATATTTTTCATCTCTTTTCTGTTTTTTTATTTATATTTCTAGTATTTTATTATCAAATATTGTTTTGTTGATTGTGCAAAAAAGTCCTTTGTCTAATTAACAAGATTGTGAAAAGGCAATTAAGATTTTATATATATATATATATATATATATATATATATATATATATATATATATATATATATATATATATATAATTTTAGTAGTAAAGAAATATAAGCTTGAATAAATTGAACTTGTTGTCTAAAATTCGGCATCTCTGATTAGTACTAGACATGTGATTTTTAACACTTAGTAAATTTTATTTTTTTTTGCAATATTTCAAAAATATCACACAAATATATTAACAACATTATTTTTATTAAGTATTAAAAAAAATATCACTAAAAGTTACATATGTAATAATAGGTATATTCTATTAGTAGGCTAAATCTTAAAAGCTTGTTTAAGATTGTCTATTAATAAGAGTATTAATCATTGAGTTCATCTTGATTATTACTCCTTTTATATTTAATTATAAGACTTTTTTAATTAATTTTTGTCACTTAAAAAATATTTAATTTAGTTAATTATATTAAATATATTAGTTATTTATACTATTATTCTAAAATTATCAATTTCATATCTCTTTATCAACTTAATTGTCTCTCATTAATATTTAGAAAAAAACTAATTAAGTAAGGATATAAAAAAAATAATAAATGAATTTAAAAATTAAAAAATAATCTTATATAAAAAATCTTATAATTAGAGACTGAGTATAAATTTAAGGAGAGATTAATCATAGGTCTTACTCAACCCCCTATCTATTATTGATTTTAATTTCTTTTAAAATAAACAAGGTTTTTACTAGTTCCTACTTATTTTCGACCCTACTCTCCATTACACACTCGAAGAGGAAAATCAAATACAATAACAAAGAGCAAACACACTCTGGCCAGAGCAAACACACAATGACAAACAAACTAACACAGTAACGATAACTAGTAATGACAAGGGAATACGTGCTCTTTTGTCGTGAATGTATTTGATCGAAGAATTACGTCATAGGAAGAACATTTTTGGTTTTGCTGGTGTATTTTTTTCTTCTTAAACCACCATAATTAGGATTTTAACTTTCGGGTAAAACCCGAAGTATTCTTACAAATTTTGATCTTTTGAGCCGACAATGAAATTAATCCTCAATTAAAAGTTTAATTATATTTAAAATTCTCTCCAATATGAGAGACGCTTGAACTGTATTTTTTTTTCGTTTTTAGTTTCAAAAATTACACAAAAGATAAAATATATAGAATTTAACTTACATTCTTTTTTAGAAGGAGTAATTTAACAAGAAGGAATAATTTAACAAATTATAAGGTTTAAATATTTTTTTTGGTAAGTGAGTATTTTTTTTTATGAAAGTTCATTTTTTTAGTTTTAGTGTCTATAAATTTACATTTTTTCAATTTTAGTTCTTATAAGATATTTTATTCATTTTTAATCTCTAAAACTTTACATTTTTTCCAATTCTGATCCCTGTAAACACAAACTTATGGGGACTATAAATGAAAAAAAAATTAGAATCTTATAGAGATTAAAATTAAAAACACAAACTTACATGAACTAAAAATAATCAAAAAAACTTATAAGGACCAAAATTGAAAAAATATCAACTAACAAAGACTAAAATTAGAAAATGAACTTACAGTTACCAAAATAAAAAAAAAATGTTAACTTACTGGGAGGAGAAAGATCTTTAGGCCAAATAATAAATATAAATTTCCTTAAAATATGTCAAGATTTAACTTGCAAACTTATTCCTTCTAAAAAAATAAAAGGGTGTAAGTTAATAAATCATAATATCTATATCTATACATAAAGACTTTTATATTAATGTTAACTAATTATATTACCTTAAACATGACTTTTAAATAATTATTATAATTAATGATTCTTAATTATATAGTAATTTATGAATAAATGACAGTATAATAAAAAAAACTTTTACTATTGATGCATTTCAATTAAATCTATTTCAAATTAAAATTTAATTTTCATATAGTTTAAAATATTTAAAAATTTCTTTACATATGACTTTTAAAATAATTCTTAATAAAAAATATTGAACATGCCACAATAACATGATATATATATATATATATATATATATATGAATTTTCTATATTTAAGAATTTTTATTTTATTTTATTTTATATTATATCATATAATATTACCTTAAATACTTAATATCTATATTAAGTGTTCAGGTTTTTTTATTACTAAAAATTATATTAGTGACACAAATTCAACACTTAACCATTATGTTGGATTTTATTTGCATGTAAATTTTTTTAAAATTAGCGATAATTATTCATTATGAGCAAGATTCTGATTAATAGGTTAGAGGATATTCATGTTTTTCGACTCAAAGACTCAAAGAAATACCATTATCTATTAATACTGACATGATATATTTCAAAAGAAGTAAAGTGATTACAACTTGAAGCATTATTTTACCTTTAAAATCTCTAAAATTAATGGGTCAACCGGGTGGGAAGGAAATTAGTTAGAGCTTTAGAGGTGTCAAATAAAAACCTTGAATATCTCCTGGTTATAAAAAAAGGGTAAAATAATACTTTACCATGGGTTATGAGGGATTCTCTCTGCTTATTCACATTTGAATATGATACTGTGTTTCTCACTGCTAATTCAGCATCCTGGTGTCTAATTAGTTGAGCCTATTACGTAGCTATAGAAAAGCTTCCTCTGATCCCTAGCTAGCTAGCAATGTAGGGCAATTCACCGACACCGAAAGCTCACTCACACACGAGTTATTTGGTAATGCCATAGAAATTAGTAGTCAAACTAAAAAAATAATGAAAAACTATGTATCAAACTTACAAGATGATAATATTAGGTGTTGGATACTCTCACATATTGATCTTGCTATTCTGAATGCTTCCAACTATCATAATAATATCATCTTGCAAGTTTGACACATAGTCTTCTATTATCTTGAGTTTAATTAACCACTACTTTCCATCACATTGTTGTCAACCCTTACATGAGAGTGAGCTTTCGCTGCAGGTGAATTGTCTTACATTGGTAGCCACGAGCTTCATGTCTTCTTCCGGTATCCATGATCCTTTATTCAACCCTAGCCCTCTCACACCACGTGGCTTCCTCCCCATTTTTAAATGACAAACGGATATATATAAATTTAAGAAATCTGAATCAGACCCTGTGCTTGTTCTTACGTATAGCAGCATTCCCAGTTACGCTATATATAGAGGATATGTATGGAGTGGTACAGTGGTAGGTCACTGATATCGTAATAAATGAGTATAAATAATTGTAGCTGATATTTTCTTAGCTTAATATATTTTATCTGTCATCTTTAAGAAGATGGGGTCAGGATCAAAACGGTAGGTCTCCATACCCACCACATCTCTTTCAGCTTTTGGTTTACATGAAAATAATTTGTCGGCATATAATGTTTCTAACGGTTATTAGTTGAATAATTGATCGTATATTATAAATATTATTCACATATTTTTGCTTAATTTGGTTGCAAATATGTTAAAAGATTCAATTTAATCATCGATTTTTTTTTTAAATGCACCGATTAAATCATTTTTGTCAAATTGAAACTAGTATGGTTAAGTTGAGATTTTTTATGGTTTTCATTTTCTAACAGTGGCAACAACTTTTAACCCCCGTTATCTCTACCACGACATTCTCCGCACAGCCCCACCCAAATCCACCACCTGCCGCAATGAGAACACCCAACCAATCCCCACCATGCAAACCCAACAAAACTAAAAAATATAGATTTAATGTCGCTACGTTATTAACTAAAATGCAGTGATATATTTGTAAATAAAAGAAATTCATTAATATTGGTCTTTGAAAAACTGATTTTAACATCAATTAACATTGGTTTTTGAAAAAAATTAATGTTGTCAAATGATAAGTTAACATAAGTTCGCTAACATTGATTTTTAGAGAAAATCGATATTAATGAACTCAATTTTTAAAAATGCCTCCACGTCCTAATCTCTACTTACTCTTTCGCGTTGCTCTCTCTTCCCCTCTCCGTCTGAGTTGCTCTCTCTTCCTCTTTCCGTCTCAGTTGCATCTCACGCCATCACTGCCTCTTGTGCCTCCCGTCCATTCTCAGCTCCGTTACTCTCGCATTTCTTTCTCGTCGCCTTCTCAATGTCGCTGCCTCTTGCACCTCCAATCCGTTCACGTCGCCATAGGTACATCTCGCCGTCCATGCATTGCGGTTTGAATGTATGAAAAAGTTAGATATGAAAAACCTATGGCATTCACATTGTTAGAATTTTTTTGTTTTACTGATGATTGCAATGTCAGAGTCAGGGTTGGTTGAGTTTACTACACTTGTCATCGTGCACATGGCAATAAAAGGAGTTGATTTCAAACATGGATTGGAGTAAAACAATAACAAGAATTTGTAGTTTTAAGTACTGAACAAGTACTAGTTCCTACATGTGATTTCCATGTTTTGCATTACTTGTGATGACTGATGACCATGGGTACCATAGTCCAATTTGTGACTGCATATTGCCTTTCAATTGTACTTTGATAAGGCATAAATTATACTTTGACTGCATGTTTTGTTATGAATGTTTGATGCATGGAGTCACACTTTTAATAAATTCACATTGTAATTGATGCTTTGAGAGAAGGAAGAAACTAAAAATTTGGGTGCTAAGATGGGGAGAAGTATCGAAGATAGGAAATAATGAGAATTAAATGATTTTGTTTGTGAATGAGCTTGTTGCTTATGCAATTTGAATTTGACTTATCCCTGGAATACATGTCATGTTAAATTCGTAAATTAAAATCAAGCATTTGGTGGCTGGTCCTGTTTTGGAACTATGAATCTTAAGTTCATAGATAAGTCCTGTGAGCCTCACCTTTGGCTTGAACGCAAACTTTGACAAATATTGCAACTGGACGTTTGAACTTGGAGTAGAGTAACAAAAATCTCACTGAATTTACTTTTCTCATTTTTATACGAGAATAAAAGTTTGAACTTGGAGTAGAGTAATCTAGCTTGAACTTGGGTTTAAGGGTTTGAGAATCGCTATATTAATTTGGCTATAATTTTCTTTTTCAATTCCACCGTATAATTTGGCTATAATTTGTAACTTAAAATTTGACATTTTCCTTTGTAAGGGACTTCAAATGAACTGGACTTAGAATCCGCATTCCATTACCTTCTTTCTTCCTTATTCTTCTCATGAAGCGTGAAACATATAAATTACAAGTGAAGCTCTTTGATTTGTTTTCTTTCAAAAATTGAAATAATTTTTTTTATTTGTAGCATTCATTTTTACGTTAGATAAAATGCATTTATCTTGGGCCTCAAAGAATTTTAGGGACTACATGTTAACATGCCACCACGCCACATCATACTAAAAGACATAACAAATAAATTGTATAAAATATTTATAAGAGAAAAAAAATAAAAATATAAGATGATTGAGCTTTTTTCTAAGTTAAAATTACTTTTATAAAAAAAAATTAACTTACTCAACGAAACCTACTTTTTTTAGATTAGTACGTAATCTAATTTTTTCAATCTACTAATATATTTACCTTGTTTAAATGTGCACAGAATAAAAATAAGTATGTTTTTATTATTACTAAATAAATATTATAAATTATAAATTTAAATAAATATTAATTTATACATTAAATATTATAACTATAATTATAATATAATTGTTCTATTTTAGATAATTTATTTTAAAAATATTTTAATTAGTACTTCTAAAATCATATAATTATGCTACAAAAACCAAAAATGCAATTAATTTTTTTTAGTTTATACATTATTCGCTTGTATACTTAAGTATAATTACCATATATTGATAAAAAAAAAAGATAATTAACATTATTATAAAGAGATATTTTTCTTTAAAATAAATATTAGCAAAATATTCTTTGGCTAACACATTATTGTTAATTGAAATATATTAGAAAAAATTATATAATAAGTCCCACTATTTATTTTAAAAACTTGTTATTTTATAATTTTTGATAAATGTATATAGAGAGAAGAAGAGAGAGAATATGTGATGTGAGGATTTATTTTATATGACAATGAAAAAATAAATATTTGCTTGTTGAGCATTTCACCGAGTGTCTTGTTGATTCTCTTTCTCCAATTTAGTAATTCCTTCGATTGTTGGATGCAGACCAAATGGTTTGTCAATAATTATCTCTATAGTTGCAAACATAATCAAATTGTCGAGCCAAGTGAATGGGCCTAACCTAACGATCAACATTTTGGTCCCAAAATAGGAGTAACATTTTTATTTTAGTCATTTAAATATTTTTGTTTTTAAATTAGTCCCTTTAAATAACATTTTGTAGTTGTAATTGCAATTTGTAGGTACTTTTCATTTTCTTGTTTTCATTGTGATCATTCATTGTTATTGTTAGTTACCATCTTCACAGGTATGAATGTCTGTCATGCTATTTTCAGGGTTATTTTTGTTATGAATGCTTTTATAACTTGTATTATGTGATTAATGATGTAATATTACTGTATATACATGTTATATTCATTATGAGTGAATCTTAGTTTCCTGTTTCAAATTGAATATAATGATTCTTTTAGACAGTTTGGATTAATCGTTGTATTGAATCTTGAATTGTCTGTCTGGACAGTTTGGGAATAGTCATTTTTTTATAGTAGATTCATATGTATAAGTTAAGTCTCTTTTGTTAAATTTGATGAAATTTCGATACAATTCATTTCACTTTGTTCTCTGAGTGCGTACTTGATTGTGGTGGAAGTCATGTCACCATTTTCATGTCGTGTACTTGGAGATCAATGCGAAATGCTGCCAAAATTTTGTCAAATTTAAGAAAAGCGACTTAACCTTTACATATAAAAAAAATTGTTCCTAAATAGGATAGAGCCACACCTTTAATGAAAAAAGCGAGGTTTTCATGCATGGAATAACTTTGTCAGTATCACAGAGTTATTAATTAGATGGACCGAAGTTGGATGAATGCAAGTCACATGAGCTCTACGTATGAGGAAGGCGTTGAAGAGCTTTTCCAATTTTCCTTCGAAAGAAGTCAAGCGGATGAGGATGAAGAATATTTTTGTCCTTTTATAAACTGTTTGAATGAGAGATGACAAGTACTAGACGACATACGAGAACATCTTCTGTGTGATGGGATTAAGAAGAATTATGCGATATGGATATGGCATGTGAATTGACATGTAAAGGGGGTCCCAAATTGAACCGATTGATGTAAAAATGGGAGATCGATTAGAGGATATGATCCGTGATCTTGGAAAAGAGTTTTTTCAACAAGCACATGCCCCTATGTATGATACATTGGAAAGTGATTCCAAGAAGCCTTTATATTCAGGGTGCAAGAAATCTTTGACCCTGTTGTCAGCGATGTTAAGTCTGGTTAATGTCAAGGCCAAATATGGGTGGAGTGACAAAAGCTTCACTTACTGTGTCCGATGGGTATGAAGTATCAGAAAATACATGCATGCCCTAATGAATGTATATTGTACAAACATGGGTATGAACAAATGCATAAATTCCCCAGGTGTGGGGTATCACGGTACAAAGTGAAGGATGACGACAAGTGTAACAGTGACGAAAGCACAACGAAAGGCCCCCCCCAGCAAAGGTGTTATGGTATATTCCGATCATTCCAAGGTTTGAGCGTCTGTTTGCTAATGCAGATGACGCAAAAGACCTTACATGGTATGCAGATGGGAAAAATTGCGATGGAATGCTTTGCCATCTGGTTGGTTCCTCCCAATGGAAGAAGATTAATCATCTATATCTAGATTTCGATAAAGAGGTAAGAAATCTTAGGCTTGAACTTGCTACTAATGAAATGTGACAGTTTAAGCACTCAACACAGTTCGTGGCCTATTTTGCTAGTAATTTACAACTTGCCTCCTTGGTTGTGCATGAAGCGAAAATACATGATGGTGTCTATGATGATATCGGGCCCAAGACACCTAGGAAATGGCATCGATGTTTATCTCAATCCCTTGATTGAAGACTTAAGCAAGTTATGGGATGAGAGGGTTGTCGTGTTTGGTAGGTATCAAAATGAGACATTCAAGTTACGCGCAATGCTATTTTGTACCATAAATGACTTTCCAGCATACGGAATTTGAGTGGATACAGTGTTAAGAACCATCGTGCATGCCATATCTATGAAGAAGACACAAGCTATGTACAACTGAAACATGGAAGAAAAATAGTATACACTTGACATCGACGTTTTCTAAAAGCTTATCACGATTGAAAAAAGCTTTTAATGAAAGTCAAAAGTATGAAAATGCATCGACACTGTTAACTGGTTAGCAAGTTCTTGAGCGGGTTGAGGACATCAATACGATGTTTGGAAAAACCTCAAATAAGGAAAAAAGTAAAACTTGCATATGGAAGAAGAGGTCAATATTGTTTTATCTTCCATATTGGTCCGATCTAGATGTCATACATTGTATTGATGTCATGAATGTGGAGAAAACAATGTGTGATAGTGTCATCAACATGCTTCTTAACAATCAAGGTAAGACAAAAGATGGTTCGAATACTCGTCAAGATCTAGTTGAGATGGGTATATGACACTAATTACATCCTAGGTCCGATGTTAAGAAAATACACTTGCCTCCAGCTTGTCATACTTTGTCCAAAAAGGAGAAGATAAGTTTCTGTCAGTATCTGCACCGTGTCAAAGTGTCATAGGGATACTCTTCAAATATTAAGAGTCTTGCGCAGTTCAAAGATCTAAAGTTAGTTGGCTTAAAGTCTCATGATTGTCACGTCTTAATGCAACAACTATTAGTCGTGGCGATACGAGACATTTTACCTAAGAAATTCAGACTTGTCATAACTCGCTTGTGTTTTTTTTTTAGTGTCATATGTAGCAAAGTCATTGATCCTCTTAAGTTAGATGAGCTGGAAAATGAGGCTGATATTATCTTGTGTCAGTTGGAGATTTATTTTCCGCCTTCATTTTTCAACATCTCGGTTCACTTAATTGTTTATCTGGTGAGGGAAATTAAATGTTGTGGTCCCATTTATTTGTAGTGGATGTACCCGATTGAGTGATACATGAATATCTTAAAAGGGTATACAAAGAATCTACACTGTCTGGAAGCATCTATTGTTGAAAGGTATATTGCAGAAAAAACTATTAAGTTTTGTTTAGAGTGCATTGAAAAGGCAAAACCTGTTGGGCTTCTCGAGTCTCAACATGATGAAATAGTGGGAGGTAAGATTTCAAGAGGACTACATGTTATCACTCCAAGTCTAGAAGAATTGCAACAAGCTCATTTGTATATACTAAATAACAGTAATAAAGTTATGTCATACATAGTTCATCACAAAGTTTTGGTCAAGTAAAGTAACCCAAAAATGACCAAGAATAGCGTGTTGAAAGAGCATAACAAGACTTTCCTAAATTGGTTTAAAGATCCAATCTTTGGTGACGATAATGCTTCTAAAACGCTAAGGAAGTTAGCAAATAAGCCTAAAAGAAATCTTATAACTTGGTAAGGATATGATATCAACAAGTTTTAATTCTACACGAAATCACAAGATGACTAGAGTACAATGTAAAATAGTGGGGTTAGTCTAAGGTTTGAATCTCAACACTTTGCTACTGTATATGATGACAATTTTTGTGAGCTTTCATGCCTTACTTTATAGTCATTGAAGAAATCTAGGAGCTTAATTATGTAAAATTCATGGTTTGTGTTTTCAAGTGTAAGTAGGTTGGTAGCAATGTCGATGTGTGAACAGATGATTTCGGATTTACGTTAGTAGATTTGAAGAAGCTCGCTTATTAGAATGAGCCTTTCATCATGGCAGAGCAGGCTAAACAAGTGTTTTATGTTCAAGATCCTTGTGAAGAAAGGTGGTCAATGGTTCTACACAAAAAAAAAAAACAATTAGTGTTAATGTTGAAGATGATGATTCAATTGTTGATACTTGTCTGAGTCCTTTCTCCACACAAATGCCGCCTAACGTCAATAGAGAAAAAGAAGTCGATGACATGCATACAAATCACGATGATCATGATGAAGGAGGATTAATTAACATCATATAATGTAATTTATTTTATATTTATTTGCTTTGATAATTTCAATTGCATAACTTAATATAGTTTTCAAACATTGTTTAATTAATGTTGTTTTTAATAGGCACATGGATACACCACTCAGCTTCCCTCTTCCTCATCTTGAGTCAGCAGCACCTTCGCCATCTACGTCGAATAAGACAAGAAAAGCAACACAGCTCAGATCATTGGCTACTAGACTAGTTGAGGCAGAGAGATCAGTGATTCATGTGGATCTTGCCACTGGGAAAGTCGAAGGTCCCCATAGAAAGAAATTAAGAACGTATTTGGGGATCGTCACTTGCGATAAGGTGGATGTCACATATGATAATTGGAAACAAGTCCCTATAGCTCAAAAGGATTTGATCTAGGAGGATCTTCAGGTATTTCAATTAAACGTTACATGTTTTTGTAATAGGTTATACAAAAAATCTTAAATTATAATTGACTAACTAGAAAATGCACTTTTTGTATCACAGGCTGAATTTGATATTCCTGAAGCATCCGATTGAGGACGAAAAAAAAATATTACAGACCGTAGGAGAAAGCGGTGGAGGTATTTTAATTCAAATTTGACCTCCAAATGGGCTTTGGCAGAGGCAAGGAGGGCAATGATGATAAAGTATGTGATAAGTACGACATAAGCAAGGAGAAGTAGAACTAGTTTTGTCACAGCCATTGAGACCCTTCATGGGAGGTAAGTTTGTGATTTTCATTGTTTTAAACTTTATATTTACGCATTATTGTCAAATGTATTAAGTTAGGCTAATGTGTAATTGTTACAGGATGTTCGAAATAAGGCACAAGCCATTCAGAAACAAAACACTACCCCTTACGTGTGGGGGTTATGATTATCTAAAAGAAAAGTTGATGGAGGACAAGAAAAAGAAACAATTAGAGGAAAAAAATCAATGTGGGAGCACTAACACAATCGTTGATCCTTCATCTCCCATTAGACGACACGTGAAGTAAAAGATGACCCGCACGAGAAATTTGGTCAAATGACATCTGAGGCAGTAAAGAAAATTACAGATAGGATTGTAAGTGACTCTCATTTTTCAGTGGTTATTCTTTATAATAATTGTTAGATGAGTAAACCAAATTTGTTTCATCTATTGACTACATGATTCCTTGGAGGAACAGGCCTCACAAGGAAGATTTGTCGTCCATGGGTGTCAAGATGTATTAATTGTTGCCATTGGGAGACCAGAACATCCTGGTCGTGTCTATTTTGCTGGAGTCGATGTCACGATCAAACAATACTTTGGATCGACTTCAACGAGCTCCTGCATGTTTGCAACCGTGGCTCCCGAAGACCTGGAGCAGCTAACACAAAAAATCAAGGACTAGCTGGAGGAGTCAATCACAAAAAAAGTTACTTGACAACTAATGTTGTCCTTCATCCAGATGCATTCCCAGTTGGAATCGCAAATGCAATCATAGGGACTCGCATTGCCTCTTGAGGTGAGGTTGGTCCTTTTGCTACTCGTGTCAACACAAAAGAAAGTTGTGTCGATCCCTCGGGGTAGGACCCAGGCACGGGTGACTAAGAGAAATGTAGATTGTATATCGATGAAAATCCTCCCCACTTGGTTATCCTTGAAAGAGTTTATGAGGGGTTGACCACCGTCCACAACATCCCTTTGGACTATGATCAAGTCAAGGTTGGTGTTGAGGAAGTTTGAGATGTTGATGCTCACGTTCCTATACCCACTCAACAGGTTCAGTTAATGGGGTAGACACTTAGCACTTTCCTTGCTTGGCCGACACATCTTGTAAAGCATTTTTGAAACAAGTATTTTATTTTTTTGTTTTTAAGAATTACTAAAAAAATAATTTGTTACAAATAAAGTGTTGATTGTCATTCACATATGTTTATTAATTGTCTAGGATAAATAAGGAGCTAAGGGACCAGCGAAACATGTAGATAGGTTGTTATACCTGATGACATTGACCATCCCGTAGCTTTTCCTCAAGCCTTTGCAGGTGTCGTGGGATGCTACCGTGTTTAGGAGTGTATAATGAAAACTTCCTCTTATACATAAAACATGAATATCTTTCTGAAATAGCACACGGTGGTCAAGGTCTCAACATCTCTATTATACAATTGTGGATTTTGTAAGTCACTTTACGTTATTGTACAGTAAATAACTAATTGTTTTAAATTCTTACATAATTTACTTTATTTTAACAACAATAGGCATATGACTAAGACAAGTATGTGAACGAGGAATGCCTTTATGCATGGATTCCTCGAGTTACAGTCCATACAGGCATTTAGGCAATCACAATTTGAATATGAAGATTATATTAAGAAATGGATGCAAAATTCACATAGAGATGTCTACCTAGGAGCCTACTTGAATGAGTAAGTTAAACTGAACAAATCAATTTAACTAATGTATTCACTATAATAACTTAATGTTCTCTAATGCAGTGCACATTGACAAATGGTCGTTATATGTCCTAAAGACAATGTTGTCACCTGGTTTTGTTCCTTACACAGTAGGCCTGACAACTACTTGAAAGAAATTATCAACATGTCAGTTGTATTTTGTAATACATTTACTTTATGATTAGTATTTGACGTCTATATTTTAATTGTACAATATGCATGTGTGTTTCTCTCAATCAATGCTTTGAAAGGATTTAATGATAGTCAAGGAAGTAAATCCAAGGCTGCTACTAGATGGATTGTAGTTAAAGTAAGTCATTTAAACAATGTTTGTTGCCTTAAAAATAAAATTTTATTACTTTGTATAATAATTTTCGGTTAACTTTAAATATCTAAATATCCTACTCAATTTAGTGTAATAAGCAAAAAGGAAGCACTGAGTGCGGGTGCTACGTAATGCATTGGATGTCAACGATAGTCCTAGGAGGTTTCAAGGATAATTGGGGAATAATAATTGTTTACTTCAAAACTAATTCAATTTGTTATAATTGTTATTATTTATACATATTAACTTATGTTTTATTATATCATACAATATGTTATTGATCCAAGACCATTGGAACTAGAGACCATGAAGGCAATTCACATTCAATGGGCAAGATATTATCTAAAGGTTAAAAATGATGCACTAGGTATTTAATTAATTTTAGAATTGTAGAGTTATGTCAATTTAGATTATGCTACAATTGATTTTATGTATTGACTATCATTACTTTAAATATTTACTTTAATTGATAGTAAATATTCAATTATTATGGACAAAATTTGAATTGTTTGAAAATTGTCTGGATTGGTTTTATTTTTCAATTTACAGGTTAATTTGAAATAATTTAAAAAAATAAATAGGATATTAAATTTTTTTTCAAAAAACAACATTGATTTTTCCAAAAACTGATGTTGTTGAGCAGAAAACAACATCAGTTTTTTGAAAAATTGATGTTATTTTTCTCCTCACCAACATCAGTTTTTATAAAAACCAATGTTATAGTTGATTGAAAATATCAATTTTTTATTCTTAATTTTTTTGTTCAATTTTACTCCAAAAAAATTTATTTTTGACATATTTTATCTCTATTTTTTTAAAAAAAACTTATAAATTTTACTTTATGTCAATGAATTGACAATGTTAACATAAGTGTAAAAGTTGGAAATAAAATTTACCAAAAAATTATAAATGAGAGGTAAAATTTGTCAAATGTGAAAAAACTGGGAGTATAAATTGCCAAAAAAGTAAAAAAAGTTTAGGATAAAAAATGCAATTATATTAGCACATCATGTTAACTCAATGAAAAAAAATGCAATTATATTAGCACGCCATGTTAGCTCAACGATAGGAGGTAAAATTAATAATTTTAAAAAAAAAAAGATTAAATTTAACTAAATTAATTTGTTGGAGATAAAATTCATTAAAAAATAAAAAATTAGAGATAAAAAATACAATTAAACCTTATATGAATTATGATTCAACGCAAATTTAGAGCGCTAATTTAGAAGGCAAATGTTGTGTTGTAATTAGGGTCCATTAATTATAAGGTTACAAATTTGAGATAGACAAAAGAATTAATTTCATTATTTAAAAAACATAAGGCTATATATGTATTTTTCATCAGCAAATCTATATACTATCTAATAAAAGAGAAGTACTTGGAAAAATAAAAAATGCCCCTATCTAAGGTTGCGACACGTGGCACTTTTGTTGGTTTTTTTGTCATTTTGCCCTTCATTTTTTGCACTCTTTTTTCTGTTGCCCCAGCCACATGTGACTCCCTAATTGGTGGATTTCTAACTCTTCATTTAATTTCACTTAATTCCCCTGTTGCCTCTCCCATGTGTCTCGCTGTCCAGCCTTCTCATGTCGGTGTGGACCTGCAACACGCTTCCTCCCATGTCCCGTCCAGAAAACCCTTTTTTTTTTGTATTATCATTTACCTATTCCTTCTTCAGTTTTCTTCCTTCTTCACTTTCCCGTTGGTCATCATTTTTCTTTCCCTTTGTTGTTATGCATGTTTGCTTCCTTACTAAAGGCAAGATTTTAATTTTTTTTTGCTATTATGCATGTTTTCTTCGTAACTGATAGTTCTTTGTTTTGTGGTTTTGCAATGTCACCCACGAGGAAGTACCCACCATGGAATGGTTTTTTTCCTTTGCTATTATGCATGTTTGCTTCCTTACTAATTCTTTTCCATTTGCAAGGTCATTCAGGAAGAAGCATCCAACAGGCAAGGTTTTTATTTTGTTTGTTGTTATGCATGTTTGCTTCTTAACTGATAGTGTCCACTTTGTTTGTTTCCCGTAACACTTGTCCACTGACATTAACTCATATTTATTCATGTTTGCTTCCTTACTAATCAAGGTTTTTATTTTGTTTGCTATCACAAAAAAATATTTAACTCCCATAGTTCGCAAAAAAGGTCTCAGGAGATTAAAAAGGCACTTCCTTGACTTGGTTTCATTGCCTGTTGCTTAAAAGAGTAGTCCAATATTTTACTTTCCTTTTTGACTTTGTAACTTTCAATCTTCATGGGTACTTGAGATTCAACATTTTTACCACAAAAAGTTTCAATTTTTAGAACAAGCGCAAAAAATAGACTAAAACAGATTCACGGGTACTTGAGATTCAACATTTTTACTCCTAAATTTCAAGTTTTTTATTTGTTTTGTCAATGTAGACATTAAACCAAATGATATGTAGTACCAAAATCAATCTGAATTGTTATATTCTTCTTCTTGATAAGATGTTGCCTTTATTTAGTTTTATGGTGAATACTAATTTTGCTGATATAGAATAATTTTAATTTTACATGCAACGAAAAAAATTTCATCCCGTGATTCAAATTTTTTTTCTGAATAAAGTTTTGTGATTTTAATTTTGCAGGTTAATTTAGAATACCTTGGTAGAGTTGTGTTCAACACAAATGGCGGGAACTGATTCACACACAACTATGATTGATGGCCTGGGTGTTGCTGGATGGGGAGTTGGTGGAATAGAAGCAGAAGCTGCAATGCTTGGCCAGGTAAAACTAACATGCTAATTTGTTATAGAACCCTCTGAGTTACTTTTAAAATTAGAGAATGAAATTAATTTATTCTCTGAGTATCTATGAAAAATTCCAATTCTCTCCTTTCTTTTAACAGTATGCATGTTGTTTGTAATGATGTATAGACTTGTGTGGTTTTGACCATTGGAGGAGTTATTGTAAGAAATATTTATTTATCTCATATTTTTGCAGCCCATGAGCATGGTCCTACCAGGTGTTGTTGGGTTCAAATTATTAGGCAAACTACGAGATGGTGTCACAACTACTGACTTGGTGTTGATTGTTACACAAATGCTAAGAAAGCATGGGGTTGTTGGCAAGTTTGTAGACTTTTATGGTAAATATATTCCAGAAAATAAATTGTTATTTTGTTGAGTGGGACAAAAAAATAAAGTTTTAAACAAGCCCAGGTTTTTTTCCTACTCTCTCTTAGTTTGTGTTTTTTTTTGTTTTCTTTCATTATTATTACTATTATTATTATTATTATTATTATTATTTGTTGTTGTTGTTATTATTATTATGTATGCTCTAGCTGAAGACCCTCTTTTATGTTGTGATACCAAGAGTGAACATTGAGATTTTTCTTTGAGGTTTCTGGTGTGTGTAGGTGGTGATAACAAAGAAAACCATTTTCCTTTTAGGAAGCATTAACTGTCATGCGGTTATATTGTTGGTGAAATGGGTTGTAAGTTATGTGTTTGGTGAGATGCCTAAATGAAGTTTTGGTTTTTAATCTTGAAAGTCCATGTGTGTCCTGATTTTGGGATACCTCCCTATTTATGATTTCTGACTCATATTTTTGAAGCCCATGAGCATGGTACTACCAGGTGTCGTTGGGTACAAATTATTAGGCAAACTACGAGATGGTGTCATAGCTACTGACTTGGTGTTGATTGTTACACAAATGCTAAGAAAGCATGGGGTTGTTGGCAAGTTTGTAGACTTTTATGGTAAATATATTGTAGAAAATAAATGGTTTCTTTGTTGAGTGGGACAAAAAAAATAAAGTTTTAAACAAGCCCAGGTTTTTTTCCTACTCTCTCTTAGTTTGTGTTGTTTTTTTGTTTTCTTTAATTATTATTATTATTGTTGTTGTTGTTGTTGTTGTTGTTGTTGTTGTTGTTGTTGTTGTTGTTATGTATGCTTTAGCTGAAGGCCATTTTTTATGTTGTGATGCCAGGAGTAAAACATTTTCCTTTTAGGAAGCATTAACTGTCATGCGGTTACATTTTTGGTGAAATGGGTTGTAAGTTATGTGTTTGGTGAGATGCCTAAATGAAGTTTTGGTTTTTAATCTTGAAAGTCCACGTGTGTCTTGATTTTGGGATACCTCCCTATTTATGATTTCTGAATTATCTATTGTAGGAACGAGTTTATTTGATTCTAGAGTATGCACCCAAAGGTGATCTTTACTAGGAATTGCAAAAATGCAAATATTTCATCTAAAGGCGTGTAAGTGTGTAACTATTGTAAGTATATATCATAAAACAACTTTCCTTCTTTTCCTCTCTCCATATGTTGTTGTTTGTGGCTTACAAAATTCCATAGTGATTGACAAATTAATGTTTCTTTTGTGATTGAGGCAGTATGTTGCATCATTGGCCCGAGCCTTTATATATTGCCATGGAAAGCATGTAATACATAGGGATTTCTTATTAACAAAAAAAGTTTATACTGAGATCTACTTATTACCAAAAAAGAAGTTTATGATTTCTTATTTTTGAATTAATTTCTTCATGAAGGGTCCCAATGTACAGTGAAGCTAAGTTGGAATTTTTCATATTTCTGTGGTACCCTAAAACTAAGGTATAAAATTACTTGTTGTGTTAGAAAATCTGATATCATTTTCTTATTTGCTTCTCTTCAATATGACAGTGAAATCTAAAATTTGTGTTAGGGAACAACATATGTGTGTGACTCCTTCAGACCATATGTTGCAAAACATGCGACAAAAATTGATCGCAGCTTATTGGAACTAAGGACAAGGGTAGGGGATATTGTAGTTTTGTATTGGCAAAGAGCTTTCAGTTATACAATATATGAAATTTTGCAACTTGTTGCTACACAATCGACTCTAGCTTCTCGACCTGCTCAGGTAGTTGATTATGGTTATGCATATTTTGTGTCTGCTATTATGTTTGACGATGACTAAGTATGCTGGAATATCAAGCAAGGTTTTTTTTGGCTTTGTTGTTATGCATGTTTGCTTCCTTTTGGTAGCAACATTGATCCTCTTTTCTTTGTTATTTGTTGGTTTTGTTGTTCCAAGTTAAAGCAGTTTTCGCTGCTCCGTGATTTTGCAGCTTCACCCGCGAGGAAGTATCCAGCATACTGACATTGACTCATATTTCTGCACAACATCAAAGGTTTGTAACTTTCAATCTTCATGGGTACTTGAGATTCAGCATTTTTACCCCTAAAGTTTCTATTTTTTTCGCAACCAGCAAAGAAAAAAAAAACTGAAATAGGAAAATTTTATTATTCTGTGAGGAAGAAAAACTTCCATACCTATAGACCAACAATTTCCACAATATTTTCACGTTTTTCTATGTTGTTTGAAATTAATTTTTGTTAAATACTATTATAGAGAATGTGAGGATAACAATAATAGTATTAATTTTTGTTAAATTCAATTTTAGACTAAGTAGTAGATAACCATAATTCAAGTACTTTATGTGCTGCACAATGTTGTTTAGGAAGTTGGCAATGAAGTATTTATCAAAGGAAAATGTGACTGACTTATAGTTTTTGCCTTATTTGAAAGTAACAGATTTCTCATTTAGTTTTTAAGTTGCTAGCATACCCAAATACTTCAGGTATATTCCAATGTACTTTTGACATTTGGATATGTTGACATTCTACTCCTACACTATATTTAGTGAACATATACTATGTCTTCTATACAATGTGGTATGTATTGGCCTTACTATGTCTTCTATAATAAATATTTGCTTCTCTTCATTTTCAGGTCTTACCTTTCAAATAGGTGTTTTTTTTATATACAAACTTTCTATGTTAATTCCTATAATAACAATTACTAGATTTGGATTTAATTATTGTTACCTTTCTATTTGACCAGCTAATTCCAATCTGTGTGAACTCCTATATAGATTGTATTAATCAATCTAAATCTAAATTACCCTATGACAAAGGTTGTTTTGGAAATGTTGGCTTAGGAGAAAAAGATGATCACATGCAAGTATTTTACTACTTTGTTAAGTTATAAAATAATCCTCTTGTGCTTTGTTAAGTCAGAAAATAATCCTATATTAGTTAGCAATTCTTTCAAGTCAATTATTGTCAAAGGATGTATTTCTTTCAAGAGCTGAGTCCAAGACCATTTTTGAGATTAACTACATTTATGAGGTAAACCTGTTATTTATGTTTCCTATTTGTTTTGTGCAATAGAAAGTCCAATCCAAAGTAGTGGCAACCAAACTCTATTAACTCTAATCAAAGTGCGGTTGTTTATTGAATTCCTCCACCAATTGGCCCGAAATCTGATCCCTATGTTTTTCGCCATAAAATAGTTTGTCTTACTATCGACACCATTAATAGAATTCTTATGGATAACCATTCATCGTGTTATCCAGGTTGCATTCAATGCCACAAAAAAACTGATGTTAACCTTGGCAACGGTTATTGCACTCCTGCTCAATTGGTATGCCTTTCATTTATCACTCTTTCTTACACTCTTATATACATTGTCAGGTATAACCTTAGATGATGGTTAACCACGACGAGGAAAACATTTAATTTTTGCTCTGGGACTGTGAATCTACTGAGTGCATTTGACAATCAGCTGATGGAGTCAATAGGCTGGAAATAGCAGTACCTAACCGAATTATCATGCAGTGTTTTTAATCTTTTAATAATATTTTATTAGTTTGCTATCCAATCTGACTACAGATATTAATTATTAAATCTTTTTTCTTTGCGCAGGGATGGTGATGTTGATTTAAATGTTTCTGCTCTATTTTGCATTTTTCCTTAAAAAATGCTCAATATAAGACCAACTTCATTAAATTATAAGTCAAGTCACAAACCTCACTTTGCATTGTTTGATCATGTTACTAGCCCAATTTTCAAATCCACTTGATACACAACACCTCCAACATTTAAAGCATTCATGATATAATAATTCACTATTTTATTATTACTTTGATATTCCGCAGTGCAACTTATAAAAAGAGTTAAAACATTCCACATGCAAAAATAACCCTTGAGCTGCTTGCACAGCCATGTACCTTGGCAATCATTCAAACGCCCCTGCAAGATTAACTTTTTAGAAACAACAATTAAGACTGCACAATTGCCAAGCAACTCAATCTACGGTTAGTTTCAACTTTGGGAAAATACAACAATTTAATGCCTGCAATCTGCTACTTCAACTTCCTTCAACACACCAAAGGAGAGCTTATCTTGCAAATTTCATTTCAATTCTTTTGCAGAGAAACCATCAGCTTCAGCCCATCTCGAAAATGAGCATAACATTGTCAACAATGACAAGTAGGGTAAGCCACCTAAATAGCTTTCATTTACTTAACTTTTGTTTTCAATTAACTGCTTCTCTTCATACCAAATCTTATTTTTGTTCAAACACTTCTACGCCTGAAAGTATCATCCCTGCGTTATTGCAGATAAGTAATCCAATTATCAGGCGACCCTTCATCCTACAATTTAGCGCCGCCTTCCACAACGATAGAGTAATATTAAACTACTCTTTTATTCACGTTGTTTCTTTGACTCATTCTTCTCATATAATATATAACACCTAACTGTAACACATTTTTCTGGTAGGATTATATACAAATATCAATCTTCTACCATGAATAGTAGGCACCACACTACCCGAACTTTGCCCACTTTAGCTATGACGGAGCCATGTACGAAGTACAAATAAGACAAGACCAAGGGAAATTTTTCTTTGCTGATGGCCTCAAAACCTTCAGAAAAGACTTAGGGATCTACGAGTCCACCACCATCAATTTTTTGGCCTATGAACAAAAATGGATATTCAACCTCCACTTCACTCCTCCACTGGATCAACAATCATGCGACAGACATTAATTTTTTCAGAATGCATGTCTGGACTCTTGAACTCACCCAAGGCTTGCTTGGTGCCCTTGATCCACTGGTAACTGACATTAGCTATATTTACGTTATTATCCAAATTTTTTCCAGACATTAATTTCAGTTCAATTTTATGTGCAGAGACTTCCACCTATTGCAACAATACATCTTCCTTCCTGCGGTTTCCATATGGCGATTTTAAGAAGGTTCGACCCTCCATTGCAATGGACTGTCGTCACGCTTTTGATGTTGGCATTGGTGACAAGCACATTGTCCAACCATGGTACCAATTTCTTGCACAAGGTGATTTCAACCATGGAGATGAGCTCTCATTCTACTACAGGCCTCGCGACAAAATTTGGGAAATTGTTACTAGAAGACAAAAAAATTGGGCCGACAATGATAGTGACTGAATTTTAATTTGTATTTTCTGGGTTTTAAAACAATATTTTGTTAATTTAGATGTTGAACAATTATTTAAGTTTAAATATTCAGCCTTTTAGCTTCGGTAATTTTGTTGTTTTCACCATTATTTAGTTATTAATATTCAATTTTTTTATGCTTCAACACTGAATTGCATTTTGGAACACCAATTCACGTGAAAGTGAAACCTGTGGTACCCCTCTCCCATGATCCTACCATTTTTCCAAATAATTAAAAGAATTAGGACTGGTGATCGACAAGTGAGATTTTCTGTAGTAAAATACTTCATCACTTTAGTTGGAGAGGTGACCTAAGCCTCAACTCATCACCTTCCCTTTGTGTTCTTCAGTATTTTACATTAAACATTGGATTTGTGTTTATAAATACATGTGTGATATTAATATGGAAGCACTTTTAAGAAGAAAAAAAATAACCTTTCTTTAAGGAAGATACTATAAGAAAAATGAGATAATGTAAGGTCTCATATATACTTTTTTTAGGCAATGTACCGACCCGTGCATACACACAAGCTTCTGGAACCCTAGCCTCTCCCAAAAATCAAACCACAAAAAACTAGACAAAAAAAATGCTAACCAAAATCGCAAACTAATAGGATGAATATGGCAAGAGGACCATAAAAAAAACAGAAAATGCAACACATACAGGGTTTTGAAACCCTCAACATGAAGAGAGAGGAAAATCTAAGGCTGCAACACGTGGGACTTTTTTCGGTTGTTGTTGTTGTTGTTATTATTATTATTATTATTATTATTATTATTATTATTATTATTATTATTATTATTATTATTATTATTATTATTATTATGTATGTTCTAACTGAAGACCCTTTTTTATGTTGTAATGCCGGGAGTGAATATTGAGATTTTTCTTTGAGGTTCTTGCTGTATAGGTGGTAATAACAAAGAAAATCATTTTCCTTTTAGGGAGCATTAACTTTCATGCAGTTACATTGGTGAAATTCATGCAAGTACTAGTTTGCTTATGTAGTAATCCCTTTATTTACCAGTTTGTCTATGCAGTAATGTTCTATATTACATAAATTTTTAACCATCTTTTTTTTTCTTTTCATTTTAACTTTTGTGATTTTAATGACAAAGTTTCTTGATGTTTTTTTCTTCTAATTTTCTTACTTTCTTTCTTTTCTTTATTTCATGTTTTCTGCTTCTTTGATATATTTTTTTCCCGCCTGTTTAGTCCTTTATTTGATGCTTTTTGCTTCTTTGCTGACTTTCATGTTTTGTTTTGGATGAGTTCTCTTTGTTTGCCAATTTGCCTATGCAATAATCCTCTATATTACTCTATTTTTTTATTATACCTTTCTTTTAATTCTTTCATCGAAAATCAATTGACGAATGATCTGTGTATGCACGGGTTACCGACTAGTAAACATATATTAAAGGAGGGTCCAAGGAGTTATCCAAACCCATGTTATACCGTGTCGTTACCTATAACAAGCCTTTTATACACAACATAGGATTTGTAGACCACTTGAAAAAAAAAAAGGAATAATAATTTCTGAATTGATTCATGTTTTGCAAAGGATTTGACCAAACAAATATGGAGTGAGATTAAGTGTTGCAAACTCAGTGATTTTAATATGTTGTTTTGTCGGCACAAGAAACATCGTATGGGGATCAACACTATTGAAAATGTCAATGACGGATATTGTTGCCGTGTCAACGAACGGTGGTCAACGGCAAGAAACATTGTTGACGACAAGGAGCGGTAGTACTACTGTGTAGATGGGAGGGTTGTAGAAGAAAGTGAGAAAGGAATCATTTGTATATGAGGCATAGTATTATGGTGAGTCTAAGATGGATCTAAGAATTACTAAAAAATGATCCATAATAGACCACTTATAAAATGGTCATAACCACAACCTTGGAAATGATTTCTATGCATCCAAATAGTCCAAACTGAGAAAAACCGTACAACCCACCAAATATTTTTAATTTTTTTCCCTGTGAAGATGTAGCTATGTTGACTGTTGTATAAAATGATTCTTACCATCATTGAGCATCTCCATTAGAATTCCAAGCCACACCTATATTATACATTAATTTATTTTTATACATGTTGTATGGTAGAGATAGCAATATAAAGAATTAAAGAAAGTCACATAGTAGTAAATATAACTATAGCTCAACAATAGCTCGACGATGGCAGTAAGGAAAAAAAATTATATATAACATATTTATACTAATTAAAAAATAAATTTAATCTAAAAAACTGAACCTTTAGTTTTAATATAAATGTCCATTTTGGTCTCTGAAGGAGCGAGGTAGTGAAAAATTAATCTATGCAAGACGTGAAATTCAAATTTATTTATTATTTTTTATTAACAAAATTATTTATTGTTATAAAATATTATTTATTTAAAAAAATGAAAAGGAGTCCTTCACTCCAATTTTGGGGACGGGGAGTAATTTTTTAGAGGCTCGGAATGTGTGCAATGAAACATGATTTTTTGTCAAGTATACAACAAAATCATGTTTTTGTGAGAAAGGTAATTTTTTAATCACTTAGGGTGTGTTTGGTTTGTATTTTTATTTTCTATTTTTATTTTTTGTTTTCATTTTTTTAGAACTATTTTCATTTTCAAAAGATTAGAATTCTGAAAACATGTTTAGTTTAACTTCTTGTTTTCTGTTTTTTGGAAATAAAAACACTGAAAATTTACAATATATTGATTTTTTGTCTTTTTTGTATTTTTAGATTTTTTCTAAATTACATTTCTTACCACCGTATTTTTATTTTTCCCAAAATGAGGTTACTGTTTTAAACTGAAAATGCTGAAAATGAAATTTTATTGTTTTCATTTTCTAGTTGTTTTCTATTTTTATTTTCATTGAAAATGAAAACAAGAATCCAATCAAACATACTTTCATTACCATTTTTGATTTTCAGTGAAAATAAAAACAGAAAATAACCAAACCAAACATCCCCTTAAAAATCCACTCGCGAAGGAGTGAGAATATCATTTTTGGAAGTAGCAATGGCATGTCCCATTTACAATCGATTTTATGCTTTTCTCAAGCCCAACTCAAGCAAGAAGTATTCGGCCCGACACCATTTGTTTGAGATAATGCAGGGAAGGAAGAATGGATTTTAACCTCGTATAATTAAGTTACTTCATAATATATTAATTACTCCTCGTTTTCATCATTTTCTTTTCTTTTAATTTAATGGTTCTCACAAGCCACTCACTTTTAAGTTTTTAAGTCTTTAATCATTAAATTAAAAAGAAAATAAAAAACGAGGACAAGTAACTTTTTAAAAAATATTTCAGCAGGAACATTTCATGCGCTTCATGTTTATAATATTTTATAAAATATTTTCACATCACCACCCTGTTTTAAGCTTTTTCTTCCATTGTACATTGGAGGGGTGAAAAAAAAAACGAAATCATATTTTTATTATTTTATTTTTTCCCCCTCACCTAAACAATAAAATTACGATTCAGTTGTATAATAGTTTAACAAAATTATATTTTTGTTGCTTAATTTTTTTTTCTTCTGAAAGTATCTATGACACAAAAACATAGTTTTGCTGAGAAGTATGTTGAGAAGCATACACAACGGACACTAGATTCCGTTGGACACTACCATGGGCATGGAATGGGATTCGGGGTACACCAGCAATTACAGGACTCTTAGAGACCAAATCATCCACAAAGTTGACAAAAAACATCAAGCCAAACCAAAGTTTCATCAAACCATTTTGTGACATTCATAAAAAAAAAAAAGAAAAAAATTGGGGCCCGACGTTTTGAATCTTCAAACCCGCATCAC